>NC_062968.1:25661323-25916547 GCF_023119035.1 Salvia hispanica | reverse complement strand
TTCAAATTCCCATCCTTATATATCAATTAAATTTAAATTATCAAAATTTTTGGTTTCATTTATCAAATTTGGTCCCTTGGGAAATTAAAATTCCAAATTTTTTTTATTAGGTAAAAACAATATATGGAATGGGTGTGTATTTGTGGCAATACCCAATTTTTATAATTATTTAAATTTTAATTATCTATTTTTTCTAGGGGAAATTTCTTTTTGTGGAATTGGGGGAATGGGAACTAAAAATTCAATTCTAAATCAAAAAATATTTTTTGTCCAAATATTGAAATTGAAATTTAAAGCTCCATTCTTTTTTTTTGAAAACTAAATTTCCCATGATACCGTTTTTAAAAGCTGAAAAATTTTTCACAATTTAGGTAAATTTTAAAAATCTTTATTGGAGCTTCTGATATTAAATTTTTAATTATGTCCCTCAATCGTTTATATGATTCACAATTTCAGATTTTCCTTACTAAAATTGAGAAATTATTTTTTGGTATGTGAATATTATTTTGGCATGTCATATATGTTGGATTTGATGTGTTGGATAACATTTGAACGGGTGTGTTGGTATGAAACAAAATTAATTTATTTTCAAATTAAAAAGTTAAATTTTGTATAAAAGGGTTTTTATGCATATTTATTTTTGAAAACTATTATGGAACAAGGAAGATTGCTGCTTGGATTAGATGTGTACATACAAAATGTGGGGGCGTGGTTCATAAGAATAAGGAAGCTTCTAGATGAGAGTTAGTTAGTACCTTTGTTAAAAATTTAATTTTTATGTGCAGTGAAATTAGCGATCTAATTTAATTTAAGAGTATAAAGAAATTTTTTACCCGTTTCTTATCCATCAAGTAAAAATCGTTTCTTTTTTTAATCAAAAATCTCTTTTTTCTCCACGATTATGGAGTTTTTTTATCTTTTTTTTACGGAGGGGTGAAAATTTCATGTTCCTTTTTTTTGGCTTCAATCCCTTTTTTTTTCCTTGTTTTCCCTTTTCTCCTTCCAATCCTTAGCGTCGAAATCATCCCCCAATCAATTTGAGGATGTTTTCCCATTATTTACTTGCACCCCAGCAATCCGGGCTAAATTTGGTTCCCTGAGATTCTCACCGGATCTAACCATTAAGCGGGTAGATGCTTTCTCTTCTTTCCAGCTAAGAACAAGATCCCCCTTCATCAATGGCACTCTTCTTGGGGGGATGAAAATCATTTGTTGCTTCCCCCTTTTAATCTTTTTATCCCCGCATGGTAAGTCTCTGGGGAAAAATTTCCCTTTTCCCCCAGATCCGTTCGAGTGTTATTTTTTTTGGACGATCCCTTTTAAAACCCCCGGGCGATCTTGGCGATCGATTTTCTCTCTGATTACGCCCCGGTTTGGCTTGGGCGGAATCATGAACTTAACCCCCAAAGTTCTTGATGTTAACTCCTACTTCACCAATCTCGGGGTTCTTTGGGTGAATTTCGTCCCCCGGCCCGGTTCTTGGTGCACAGAAAATTTGCCATTGGATAAGGCGGAGGTGGCACTCTTTGGGGAAAAGAGTCCCTATCGTTTCCCTTATTGGCTTGACCCCAAAACCTCCCACCCGGATCACAATATTACCATGTTTCCCTTTCCCTCCTACCCAAAGGTCTTCTCTAGGGGTTTTTCGGGGGGGAAAGGGGCGGAGAAATATTGGTAAAGGTCTAAAAAAATCGTGGTTTCTCAGGCCATTCCTGTTTCTAGTAAAACGGTTTTTTGCCCCGAATTTTTTGCTTCCTTTCATTTGGGGGGAGGGAAATCTCTTGTGGGAACCCCCTAATCCCTATTGATAAGTGTTTTGCTCTACATGGTTTCCCTTTGGTTTTGGCGGGAGGGAGAGGGGGTTTGTTCCCAAATCCGGGGGACTACCCCCGGGTCAGGTTCCCGGTAAACATGATTGATGATAATTTTCGGATGGGGTTGAAAGGCATCGATGCTCCTCCGGCTCCTACCCAATCTCCCCCTAATTCCTTTTTGCCATCTTGAAACATTGTCGGGGAAAATGATGAGTTTCTTGCGGGAAAAACAACACATCCCCAAAAATGCATCTCGGCTTCTTCATCGAGCTTTTACGCCGCACTCACTCTACTCACTCTCCTCTTCCCTTCATCCTCTCGGCAACCACACTTAAACCCCAATCCTTTTTTTCCCCTTTTTTGGCACTTTTTTAAAAAATTGCTCCCCTTTTTTGGATTATTGACCCCGGTGCAACACTCACGTCATTGTAACTTGTCATTATTCCATACTTCATCCCCTGGTTAGTGATGCTTGTGAATTTCCCCAAGGGGGGGACGGCTATAGTAATTTCATTTGGGAAAATTTCCCACCCGGCCATCACTCTCATTGATTCTCTGTGTTCCCTTTTTCACTTTCAATCTAATCTCGAGTTCTCTAACAAGTTCCCAGCACATACAGTTAATTTTACTCATAATTTTTCTCCTTATTGGGGGAAGCTTCACGGGGGGACTTTGATTGGGAAGGGAAACGTTTTGGAAATCTTTATATTTTGCTTTTAAAAGTTTAAAGGTAATACCCCTTTTTCTTTTTCCTTATTGAGAAAATTTTCCCCAAATTCGATAATGTAGTTAATCTTTGTTTTGTTGATGTTTGGCATATGAGGCAAAGGTCTCCCTCTTTGGGTAAACTCAAATGCATCCCCGATGTTTTGCGGTTGTCTAATAGAACCCCCTTCTCTTTGTGAAATTTGTCCTTTAGCAAAACAAAAGCATCACCCTTTTCCCTTTCACTAGGTTTTTCTGCCAAACATCTTTGATCTAAACCCCCTTTTGTGATGTATGGGGCCCCCTTTTCTCCCCCCTATTTCCCCAAAGGGTTTTTTCACTTTTTTTACGACAATAGTTGATGATAAGCCCAGTTGTGTGGACATTCTTAATGAAATTAAGTCGATGTGAGAGACATTATGGTGCAATTTTTTTATTTTGTCCAAACTCAATTTTTGGAAAAATCAAGATGATCAAAATGATAATGCACACGAGTTCAACTTTCTTTCTTTATAGTGCTTTTTTTTCCGTGGTGCGGGTTTTATTTTGTAGAACACCCCCCGGGAAAATGCAAAAGTTGAGAGGGAAAACCCAAAACCTCCCAAATGTGGCTCGGAGCCTTCTATTTCAATTTATCTTCTTTGGGAAAAATGGGGGTGATTGCATCCTTACCGACATACTTGATTAACAAGGGAAAACCCTCCCCTTTTCCTGAATCAAACCAACTCCCTTTTCCCTATTCTTTTCAATAAACCACCATCTTACTCCCTTTTGAAAGTTTTAGTTTTTATCTTTTGCCTCCAAAACCCACAACGAGGCAGAGATAAATTTTTTCCAAGGGGGTTCCCAAATGTATTTTTTTTGGCTATCCCCCTTTGGGTATAAAAAAATATAAAGTTCGACCTTGACAACATCCCCGGGAAAACATTACCGGGGAAAAGTTGTCTTCCATGAATCTGTTTTCCTTTTTCTCTCTCCCACCCGGGCCCCTTTTCCCCCAACCTCTTCCCTTTGGCCACACTACATATTGACCTCCAACCCTCCCATCTCGGGCTCCCTCCCACCTCCTGACACCACCACTATCCCTCCACATCCCTCATCCCGACTCAGTTCAGGAAAAAACCCCTCCCCCCCTTGGATCGGGGGGGGATTGTTATACCTCCCCTCACTTAACGGACTTTTTACGAATTCGGGCCCCCTTAAACCCCAATACCCCTTTCCCCCATCTCAATCTCTCCGGACTATCTCCAAGCTCCTCCCATTCATGGTTCTTATGACGGGTGTTTGAACCGCCAAGTTTTGGGCCAAAATACTCCGGTTTGGCGAATGCGATTCAAGAGGAAAAACCCCTTTCTCATTAAAAAGAAATTGGAACACAGCCACGTGGAAAGACCAGAAAACAGTTTTAGGAATTTTTAAAGGAAGAAAGGGGAAAGACAAAGGGTTTTTGCCCCAAAGGAAAATCAGCAGAAGGGGTAGAAGGGGAATTAAAGTTGAGCCTTTTTGGGAAATAATTTTTGGGTGTTTTTATTTTATTGGGGGGCTTTTTATCTAGAAAAAATTAACCTTTTTGGGAAAAAGAGGGAAAACACTTACACCCCCTTTAAGCGAGGGAAGGCTTTTTGGTTTAAAAAGAATATTGCCCCCAAAAACAGGCCTCCAAAAAAGGTACCCCAAATTAGAAGTTTTGAGTGGTTTTGGACCGGAAAGCCTCGGAATCCCTATTTTTTTAAGATTAATTGACACGCAACAGATGTTGCACAAATTTTTTCATTATTTTATTAATTTTGATTTTAGTATTAGTGCTATTTGTAAGCATATTAGTTGACTGTCTAAAATAATCATGGCTGTACACAATAAAATATTATAATATCTATATATCTTTTCATTGCTTAATTAGTATAAGTACTAATTGATTTTAATAGGTACGAGTTTAAAATGATTGCTGTATCAATAATTGATTTTTATTTTTTACATTTTATAACACGCTTTTCACGATTAGTTTATTTTTGGGCACATATTTTTAATAAATTCAAAAACGACAGCTTTAAATATCACTTTTGCTATCCAAATTTTGTGAGCCTATTAATAATGGCTCAATTATGCACATCAATAATTTGGTCACGATAATATTTATATTTGGTTACATCAATTACATAAAACTTGCACATTATCATACACAATTACAAAAAAATCACCCAACCCTCAACCAAAGCAGTAAAAATGAAAGAAAAATAATTTATGTGTATTATTATTATATTCTGTATTACTATTACATAGTACAAAAAAACAATAAAAGAAGATGAAAAATCTGTAAGTATATATAAAAAGATGATGAAAATATTTGAAGATGAAATTAAAAATACATGAAAAAGGAAGAATCTGCAGAAGTGGAAGTGAAAGCAGAATGCAGAGACCTCAAGAATTGAAACTCGATACGACGTCGTCGCGGCAGAAAATTAATCTCCTCTCTCATTCTTGCCATCATCAAGCTGTATTCTTCCATTAATTCCACCATTTTCCCCACTTTTATCATCTCTCTCTCTCTCTTGAAAAGCTTAGTGAAGAGGGGACTAAGTTTATATAGGAAAGCTGGGCC
This sequence comes from Salvia hispanica, assembly GCF_023119035.1. Taxonomy (NCBI): domain Eukaryota; kingdom Viridiplantae; phylum Streptophyta; class Magnoliopsida; order Lamiales; family Lamiaceae; genus Salvia; species Salvia hispanica. Next base: position 25,911,429 of record NC_062968.1, on the reverse strand, counting down.
CTTTGGATTTTTGAATTTTATTTTGAATAATTCAAATCTTTGTGAGTTTCCACCTAATTTATATAATTTGTGGATGGAAGAACACTTCATGAAAAATATAGTTTTTGACTTTTGTAGTTATTTATAAATTAAATGAATCGCATTTATTAAGGTATTAATAAATAAGAATTAATTAATGAGGTGTCTATTATTCCATTTTCATATAGCTAGTATAACATAGAATTGTAAATATTTGTTTTTTATTCAACCCAAGTGGTACAACTCAATTTTTCTCAAAAAGAAGAGAAAGATAATATTCATGAATATCACATAGTAATTTTTCTAAAATTTTTCTAAAATGAAAATATAATACTACATGATTTTAACATACCTTCCATATTAGACAACGATAGTAACGTCGACCTGGGTTAGCAGTTGTCCTAGATATCGCAATCTCAGCTTCAAGATCATGATTACAGTTCACAATTTCAGAACGAGGCTAATTCCAATTGAAACTTACCCGTAAGAAGAAGAAGAAGAAGAAGAAGAAGAAGGACCTGAATTGAATTCAAAAATTCAAAAATTCAAAATTTCAAAATTAAAACCAGAATTGCAATTTGAACATAACATAACTTACCTTCAAAATTAAAACCTGTTTATCAAGAAAAAAAATCATATGCTAAATAAAATAATAACAAATTACTATTTCTCTCTCAAATGAAATCCCCAAAATTTGCATAGTACGGGAACCCTAAAACCCTAAATCGAGTTGTCGACGATGAACCCTAAACCCCTAATTCGAGTTGCCAATCGAGTAGCCTAAATCGACGGCCGAGGATGAAATCCATACGTCACATGATAGAAAAATCAACAGAAGCACACTAACTCAGGGATGGCGATGCCAGGGTTGACGAGACGAAGGTAGAAGCAGACTAATAACGAAAAAGGACGAAATGAGAGAAATAAATTAAATAGAGAGAGATAAAGATTAATTCACATAACTCATCAACTGCGCATCATAGGAAATCTGCACCAAATATAATCAATCATGTATGATTTGACAAGACAAAACTCTACCGGTATGTGAAGATGCAGAGTAGGCATGGGCGGACGCAGAAAATTTTGGCTGTAGGGGCTTCATTATACTATCTCCGTCTTTTAAAAATATAAATTATTTCTATTTTAGTTCGACACTTAAAATTAGGAAGTTTTTATTTTAAGAAATTTTATTTCTCTTTTATAAAGTAGAACTCATTCTCCACTAAGAATACTTTAATCACTTTTTCTTTTTCTTTTTTCTTATCTTTTTTTTTTACTTTAATAATTTCAGTTTTTCAAAAACGAAGGTAGTATGTACTCCTATATAAATTTAGTTACAATTTTATACATAAAACTAGTTCAATACGTAAATTAAAATGTTATCATAAAGTAGTAGATAAAATTAATTCTATATAATAAATCACAGTATCCTATATAAATTTATTTACAATTTTAATGCAATTTTTTTCATATTTTCATTCTTAATTTTACATAATAATAATGTACTAGTATACATGAAAAATTATGAAAACGAAACAAAATTTTCCATAATTTAATCCGCAATCATTCAATTAAAACTAAGTAATCAATTTGAAATTTTATGTCCACTAATCAAATTCTAAATTAACAAAGCGTATTTATTTTTCCATTATTAACCGCTATAAAAGTACGATACCACAATTCCCAATATAATAAAGAAAGCTTTTATTATAATTATATTATATTAATTTTATTAGATAATCTTCTTCCTCACGCTGCAGCCATTGTTATTCTTTTTCTCTATAACTTTTTGTTCCCATGTTATTTCAGCCCTTCCTATCATTTAATTTTCGAAGTTTCAATCTTCAATAGCATTATTTGGTGAGGGTTGGTGATGGTTCTCGAAAATTTTGAAAATTTTGGAAGTAGAAAAAAAGTAAAAAAAAAAATTTGAGTAGGATTGCGGTTTTCAGACAAAATTGTCCTTCAAGTCATTTGGATATTTTTATCCGTAAAATGAGTGAAAAAACTTCGTTTGTGATTATTTTATTAGACCCCTCTGACATTTTTTTTAGGGGTCACTTATATCATAAGTCCAAAAATTAGAAATACTTGGTGTAGGTCACCCAATTTTATAAATGTAATCTATCACTAGTTAGTGTAAAAAAAACTCAACTCAAATGATAGTTATTAAGATTCGACTCAAATATAATTAAAAAATTAATAAAATTGCAAATACTGACGCGTAACACGGTCTTGCTGTTGCACAATATTATTTTTCAATTATTTTCTTAATTTCGATTCAGTTATTTTAAAATCGATTCCAATTTAATGAAATGTGAATTTATTGTTTCGATATCCACTTGTGAACCCATTGTTGACTTTGTCAAAAATAATCACTGTTGTTACGTCCTCTAAAATATTTAATTAAGAAATTATATTTTAATAATGCTCAAATTTCCCAAAGTAATCTTTTCATTGTTTAATTAGTAGGAGTAGTAATTGATTGTCGTAGGTACGACTTAAGAGTTCAAACGATGGTAGTATTAATATCGTAATCAGATTTAATGTTTTATAACATTATACACACTACTATACGAGCTAGTATACGCTTTTCACGATTAATTTATTTTTATCACAATATAATCAGTAAATTAATAATCAATTGTATATAAATTTTAAAACGACATGCAGCTTTAAATATCATTTTCGTTATCCAAAATTTGAGAGCTTATAATTATAATCCTATGACTCGGAAATCGGAATTAATCAAAAATTTAATTTTATTATGTTTTACAAAATTTTTTTACCACATTTTCAATTTACACATTTACCACAATCTCATTTTTATACCACCATTTCAATTTACACATGGTACATAATGAAACCTCATGAACCACAGAAACAAAAATAATATAGTAGATCTTTTTTTATTTGTATTATGTAGTATTACAACAAAACAAAACAATTTGTTGTGACAGAATAGATCAATTGTGTAATCGAGGTAATAAGAAAACGTAAAGAGATCCATAATTTACGTGGTTCACCAACGTTGTGTTGGCTATGTCCACGGACGAAAACGGAGAACATATATTATTCAGAGTGTTTTCAGATTACAGAATTATGCGCCCTACTTTATATAAATAGGTACACAGACGACGGGCTAGGGCCAATATAAAATTAAGACCTAAAACAGATTTAAGGCATACTAACACAATTAAAAACAGGTGAAAATCTCAAGTACTATAAATTAAGGGATGTTTGTTTTATTTAAAGAGAATATTAGAAGATGAAATTAAAAATACATGAAAAAAGAAGAATCTGCAGAAGTGGAAGTAGAAGCAGAATGCAGAGACCTCAAGAACTGAAACTCGATACGACGTCGTCGCGGCAGCAGCAAATCAATCTCCTCTCTCATTCTTGCAATCACCAAGCTGCATTCTTCCATTAATTCCACCATTTTTCCCACTTTTATCATCTCTCTCTCTCTTAAAAACCTTAATTTGTGAAAGAGGGGTTTGTGTTTATATATAGGAAAGCATGGGCCCTAATTTGGATTAATTTTAGTTGAATTATTCTAAAGTTTGGCTACTTCTATTTCTCTAAAGTTGATGTGTAAAATCAAAATCGAGTTCGGTTTATTCAAGACAATATTATTCATATAGTTTATTAATGCAGTTATGTCGTAATTTCCTTATTTAATTCGTCACAAAAATCATAAAATTGAAAGTTTATTTCATTTTCTTAATTGAGCTCAATATATTATCAACATTTTATTGAGCATAAATTATCTTTGTTTTATGATAAATTAGATGAGAGACAAGCTATACGGAGTCCATCTTCCACGAGAATAGTCAAAATTAGCTTTTTTAACTTTTCATATTACTATTCAATTTTCGTGTCACACATTAATAATAAATCAAATATTTACCAGTATAATTTAAGGTTTAGGTAAAGAAAAAGTCAAAACTGAAGTGCAAATACTCGAAAACACTTTTTGGAATTGCATATTCATTATTCACATTCATTGTCAAATCAAATTAAAATAGTTGAAATTTTAAAAAGTTATGGATTATGAATCTACACTTTCATATACCATAGTTCCATCTCATTTTAAACCACAATTCAATTGTTTTGAGTATAAATTTTCATGAACTTCTCTTTATACTTAATCATTTTTTCTTTCAAATTATGGATCCATAAGCCCGCGACCAACTCCTAACGATTTAATTGAAGAAATTATCTACACTTTATAAGTCTCCTCGATGAATAATTAACATTTGCTATCATGCATGTAATTTTTTAATTTCGATTTTGTAGTCATCTTAATTTGAAAAATTGTGTATTTTTCTTTTCAATCATGTTTTTTATTTCACTTATCCGCATATGAATATAATTAAGATTTAAATAAGAAAAAATAAAATAAAGGACTAAACTTATAAATAGGTGGCACAACTCAAATTTTCTCTAAAAAGCAGAGAAATAAATATAAAAATAATATTCATGAATCTCCCACAATTTTTTTTTTCTAAAACGAGTTTGATCGATTAAAAACACTTTGTTTATATAGGAAAGCTGGGCCCTTTGGATTTTGAAATTTTATTTTGAATAATTCAAATGTTTGTGAGTTTCCACCTAATTTATAATAGTATAATTTGTGGATGAATGAACACTTAATGAAAAATAGAGTTTTCGACTTTTGTAGTTATTTATAAATTTATTAAGGTATTAATAAATGAAATTAATTAATGAGGTGTTTATTACTCAGTAGAATTGTAAATATTTGTTTTTACCAACCCAAGTGGTACAAGTCAATTTTTCTCAAAAAGTAGAGAAAGATAATATTCATGAGTAATTTTTCTCATATTTTCTAAAATGAGTTTGATCTATTAAACACTCTTTTCAGAGCTCTCCAATTCAAGTTTAGGGATTGTGGTTTGATGAGAGCCAAATATTTTGCAGAATTGTTGTTAATAGAAATGGAAGAATGTTGTGGCGATGAAGGGGCGGAACCAACACCCAACTCTTGCACTCGAATTTCATCTTCCAATTCCCAAAACCGTGCTCCTCTCCTCTTCTTCTTCACTTTCGACAGAACATCGCATTTGTCACAAATTCCCCACACCCTCACCTTTTGTTGCTCAAAATCTACATTAACTGAATAAATACCTGTAAAATAAAATTTGTTATGGCTTAATATTTATGAAATAAAATTCTAATGCTTCCTAATTCAGTGATTAATGAGTACATTTTAAAGAGAGTATTAAATATATTTTGTTAATATGAGTAAAAATAAATGTATTAGGAGTATTATCTTGGGGACAAATGGAGCAAAAAATTCACACAGATTTTTTAGAAACATTATCTTCGATTCCTTGTTTTTATTTTTATTTCCAAGAGCCCAAATTTAACTAGAACTGGGCCAATGAGAAATCTAAGCATCAAGATAGATGCTAACTCAATACTTATAATTCATCAAATGCAACTTCAAGTCTTTCAAAAACCTCATCATCATAAAAACTATGAGAATATCGATTAAAAATTTGATAAATTATAAGAAAAATGATTAATTACCTTTGAGATTAGCCAAAGCATTCTTGATTTTCCTCTCACATCCAAAAGAATACAAAGGCACCATCATCTCTACATATTGTGCCTCAACATTCTTTTGTGCTACAACTATTTGAAGCTCTTCACTCATTCTCAATACTTACCTTGTTTTCTCTCTCTCAATTTTATGAGTGAATACTTGCTTCTCTCTCTATAGCTATATATATAGATAAATATGTATGTCTTAAGATGATAAGTTTAGTCTAATTATCCATTAAAATGTAGCTGACATATATAGGCATGCAGATTCCCTATCAAAAGATGGATTAATTAGGACTACTTTTTATTTGTTCCCATCTCTAAAGTTGCTTTTGCATTGTCACAATGTTTCTTGAAAAAATATTTTGTTAATTTTTTTGATAAAGAGAAAGGAGAAAACTGTTTACTTTTCTCCATAGGTTGTTATAGGAGTATTAACTACTCCATAAGATTAACTCTAAATTACACACATGTATAACAAATAACTCAATTTCAGGTAATTAATAAAAATAGGATTTTCAGATATTTTAATTTGTGTTTTGTTTTCAAAATAAATCCCAATGTAGTTGGGCAATATTTATTTTTGTTTGATTTCGTGGGATTGATATATCATAAGAGGTGCGTGGTTAAGAGTGAGTCACACAAGTTTAATGACGAGTCATAAATTAGAGTTTAATTAATAGAAAAGTTAGGATTAATAGACTTTTAGTGCATGTGGGGTGTTTTTCTTAGCAAAGAAGATGTATGGCAAATTTGGTATCACTAAGTAGTGGGGGATGTGTAGTTTCACTTTAAATTGCATGTTGTCCAAATTTGTGTAATCATCATCTCTATTTTAATATTCATGTGTTGATTATATTAATGATAACTAGATTCCCTATTGTTAGTGCAAATAGGAAGAAGTAGTTAGTAACAAATTATTAAAATTTATTAATTTATGTATTTAGAATATACTACTACATGAGAAGCTCTAAGTATTTAGAATATACAACGTTTAGTTCGTATCAACATTATTTATTTTGCTTTTATATTTAATTTTATTTCTATTATGTCAAATTATTATTAATGTCATTAATTTTAGAAATTAAGTACAATAAGACATTATTATCATTAATTTGAAAAACGAGATAATGAGATTAAGCGGGCCCTACCACGTTGGATCCATTTAATATATACCGCCGGCCGCCCATGTGACGTGCGTATTTATTATTTTTATTATTTTCATTTTCCTTTGAAATTTTGATACAATGATAATTTATCGACTTATATTTCCAACTTTGGTTCTTGTTTATGTCCCTTTTATTTTTTTGTCACTCTAATATGTTTTGCACCACCTTCCCAATCCGAACATATAAACTCATATCAAGAAAATGGACTTTTTTACTATTTTAATTCCCACCAAATATATTTCAATTTTAATCCTATAAATATTTCAATTACATTACAAAATAACACAGAATTAAGCATTTTATTTCAATCATTTTTATCCGATTCATTGTTCAACTTTTACATCCAATTAGATAGCAGAATGGCTGTGATCTCTCAGATAAACTTCCGCGACCGCAGCATGAAGAGCTGCTCCGATCGGGAGAACGTCCTCGTCGAGGAAGAAATACGGCGAATGAGCCGAGTGAACCGCCCCTATCGCCTCGTTCCTGATCCCGATGTTGAATATTTCCCCCGGGATCACCTCCTGATAGAAGGCGAAGTCCTCGCCCGCCATCACCTTCTTCCCCTCCTTCACCTTCTCCGGCCCCAAAAGGAGGCCCCCGACCCTCTCCACGTGCCGATGCAGTCCTTCGTCGTTGAAACAAGCCGGATACGCCGGGTATTCTTCTTCTTTCATGTCAACGTGTGCTGTACATCTCAGTGAAGCCGCCAGCCCTTCGATAACCTACCAACAACCCTAGTTATATACATACCTTACTTTTTTCCAGGTAGAAATATGAGTTGAAAATATTAGCGAAATTGTGGGTCTCACTTATCGTATATATTTTCGTTTTATAATTGAATGAGAGTAAAATGAGTTATCATTTATCGAGAAAGTGAAATTAGATTTCTGTTGACGGACGGACCAAAATGGGAAACTCCGAATCGAGGATATTTGCTATAAATGGATAGATAACACGGGATTCGACAATGCAAACGAACAACTTTTAGTACGAGATGTTAGAGGGAGCTAACCTCGGTAACCCTCCGTTGGAGTTGGCGTAGACCTTCGGTCGTGAGACTTCTGAGCGTACCTCCTATCTCGACGCTGCTGGGAATGACGTTTAACGCAGTCCCGCCTCGTACATACGTGACGGAAAGCACCTGCAAGTTTCGCACTCGAATTTTACGTCAGATTCTATCTAGAATTCGAGAAACGGTAAACAAGCTGCAGAAGCACAACGTACTTGACTATGAAGAGGATCTACTTCCCTCGAGACGAGCTGCTGTAGCGCCAATATAGTATACGATGCAGCAACAATCGGGTCGATGCTGAGGTGGGGTGCTGCAGCGTGCCCGCCTCTTCCAACTATTTTCGCTTCGAAGAAGCTCACTGCAGCAAGAATCGGTCCCGGGATACTCGATATACTTCCCGTTGGATTTGTGAAATCAACGTGCATACCAAATATCGCCTCTGCCTCACCGAGAGCGCCATCTTTTATCATATGGGACGCACCGGCACCTCCCTCCTCGGCAGGCTGAAACAGAAGCCTTACTGTTCCCTTCAACATCAAATGCAAAGGCAAAACACAAAAGAAGATTGAATGTTATTGTTTCTCAATGGTCGAAAAACGCGAATTCTTGAAAGAACGAAGTTATACAACGACGTGCTTGCACTTATCCAACATAGTTTTGTAAGGCCTTCAAGATTTCCATGAAAAACATAACTAATATAAACAAGATTAACAAGACACCTTCTTTTCACTAATCCTACGTTTCAAAATTCTTCGTTCCGTCATTAGAACCAAACGAGTTTTCTGGAAAGAACGGAGTTATACTAATGCACGTTTGCAGAGTCCAACAATGTTTTCTGAGACCTTCAAAATTTCCATCAAAAACATAACTAACACAACCTAGATCAACAAGAGACCTTCTATTCTCTAACTCGTACATTTCAAATTCTTCGACCCATCATCTGAAACAAGTAAGGATTCTGGAATGAATGAAGCTATGCAAATGCATTAGGCAGAGCCCTCCAAATCTACCACAAAAAACATACTAACACAACCTAGTTCAAAAAGCATCAAACATCAAACACTCCGATCAGATTCATTACGAGAAAATCATCATGAATGATTGCAACTAAGTTACAACCTTAAGCTCGTCTTTCCTTTGTTGAAGCAACTTGGCAGCCCCGAGCAGCATAGTAGTATGAGCATCGTGCCCACATCCGTGCATCACACCATCCAATTTGCTCTTGTGCTCCCACTCAACTAGCTCCTATTCACACCCACACACAATAATCAATCACAACAGCAAAAACGAACATCAAACGAAAACCAGTCATACTAACAATAACAGATACATCTGACTTCACAAATTGAAGTTGAAACAGTTATCAATCCATTCTATTATACCTTGAAAAAAACACACACACAATCATCAATTTAGCAACAAAACAAACATCAAGGGATAAAACAGTCAAACTAACAATATAGATACATCTATCTACAAAAACTGAAGTAGAAACAGTTACAAATCCATTCTATTATACCTAAATTTTAAAAACATACACAAAATCATCAATTCAAAGGAAAAACAGTCACACTAGCAATAATTCATATATCTGTCTTGACAAATTGAAACAATTTAAATTAAAAATTCAATCTTGAAATAGAAAAACACGAACTTGCAGCGGAAGAGCGTCCATGTCAGCACGCAGGGCAACAACGGGGCGGGCGCCAGACCCGATTTGAGCGACGACGCCCGTTTTGGCAAATGGGTAGTCGTAAGAAACGCCGAGTTCATCGAGCTTGCTGCGAATTAGGGCGCTGGTGTTGAATTCTTGAAAGCTGAGCTCTGGGTTTTCGTGAATTCTCCTTCTGATTGAGACTAACCAGCCCTTTTCTTTGTGGGCTGAGCTCAGAATCTGGTTCGCGTATTCTTGATCGAAGCTTTTCGATTGCGTTTGGTGATTTGCTAAGTGAGTCACAAGGAGTAGCAAGAAAGCTGAAAACTTGGAGTTGAGAAACATCATGATTTTCTTCGTTGTGTTTAGCCTTTTCAACTAATAATTGCACTTGCACCTATTGAATATCTATATAAGTAGTACAATGTTATTCACATAATATCCCAAATTAGTATACAATGAGTGCCACTTAATAGTTCATAATTCCCCTCAACGCCTAAACTATCCTTGCACAAAAATTTGTTTCAATTTTTACTATTTTTTGTTTTTTTCCTGAAAAGTGTGTTTAAGTTCGATTAAAATTTGTTGGAATTAATTATAAACAGTGCTCGTAACTCTATAATAATAAAAAACAAAGATATACATTAATATGAATAATTATACTTTGTCCATATCATTCGTCTTGAGACTGTAAATTCTTTTGTCATCCCAGTTACACATAAGTCATTTCCCCATTAAGCAAAATTCATAACTTTTTTTTACTTTATTTTCTCATTACTACTATTACTATATACGGGAGTTCTTTATTTTCTCACTTACTCCCTCCATCCAATAAAAATATGTGTATTTAAAATAATGCGAGAATTAATGCACAATTGATAAATAAGATAGAAAAGAAGAAGGATAAGTAAAATAGTATTTAGTTGATAGTGCGACAGGCGTTATTATAGTGCTTAATGGTGAACCAAAGTAGTATAAGTTGTAAATAAAGATGTACTATATAGATAATGAGTCGATGACAACTTTTCATAAATGTAAATGTTTATATTTTTATGGGACAAACGAAAATAGAGAGTGCATATATTTTTACGGAATGGAAGGAGTGCGACGGATATCTTTGGCCAATGTGTGGAGCAATGAACATCAAAGGGGTGGTGGCGCAGTTGGCTAGCGCGTAGGTCTCATAGCTTCTGAGTAATCATGAGGTCGAGAGTTCGAGCCTCTCTCACCCCATTTTTATTTTTATTTTTTACCCTTTCTGCAAAAAACAGAAACTCAAATCAATAATTACTCCCCTATTCAATAATTACTCCCCCATTTTATTTTTTTCCTTTTTACTACTCAAAATATCTGTTTGGTAGTTGGAGATTGCTTGAGATGTATTAGCATTTATATGAATTTTATTTATACATATATGGCACTTCAAGTCATATTTGCCTATGATAATACGTTCGACTTGTATCATATTGATGCAAAAAATGGGAAGTCGCAATTGGAAAACTTGAAATTTATATTCACAAAATCTAACTTTTACAAAATTTCTCTGTCAGAAGCCTCCATTATCCATGAAAACATCTACAAGGACAGCATAAACACCTAGCAATCACAAAAAAACAAACACAACAGTCTCCAGTAACTCTCTATAAAATACACAAATACATAAGACTAAAATTCCCAGATTCTTGATATATGTTACAAACAATGCACAGAAATGATCATCCATGAAGTTAAGCAATATACAAAAACCATAGCATCCAGGCATAACATTCAGCTTTAAAACGACGAACTATCAGGCGCTGGTGTTAACCTATTGAACTATAAATACTATATAAGCACTCGAGTCCTATACAAAAACGGGCTGATTACGTTGTAGTTAGTTTCATTTAGAAGGTAGAATATGCCAACACAGCAAGAAGCATGACTATGAGACTCATGGCCATGAGTACCTTAGGCATGTATCTCGATGGCGAAGCTGAAAGTGTATAGCTGGAGCACTGTGAAACTGTCTCTTCGGACTTGCTATTTTTTGGTGTTTCAGCTTTGGCACTTGGGTTTGTGCTTGTCTCCTTTGAGTTTCCATCTGTATTTACATCAACAGAAGTTGAATCCCTCGATTCATCAGGAGTGAGAGTAACAGCCTTCTCATCATCCTGCAGTACCAACATGGCAACACTAAGATTAGAATACCATAAAGTGGACAAAGGTATTGATTGGAATTGAGGATCAGAGGAACATCTCACCTGGGCTTTGTCGACTTCTTCCTTTATTTTAGAGTTAGTTGGCTCGTTAGGAGGGCCACACTGAACTGATCCGACTTGTAACTTCATCTGCAGACGAATTCTTCTTGGAGCAGTTCCATGTGCTGCAGTGTGCTGCACGGTGCTTTGATTAGGAACCGTGCGTTTCCTTATCACAATGCCAGTTCCAGGATTCGCGGCATCCACTGCAGGGCTATGGAGAGCACTGTTTTCAACATTTGACATGTGTCGGATGTGATTGCCAGAAGAGACAGTAGTGGAATCATTTGGGAATCCAAGGAGGTTAGTTGCATATCCCAAGTTCCCTTGGTCATAACCACTGCTAACATAAGAATTGTGGCTATCTTGAGCTAGCATTTCAGAAGAAACTTCACTCTGGAACGGTGACTCTTGTTTCATATTGTCCTCAAACGACACAACTGGAAGCATAAACAGATCAACCTAGAGGAGAGATAATAAATGCTATCAGGTCACTGTCAAGAAAGCAAATCCAGCTCTAGGATGATATTACCTGCAGTATAATTACTCTTTAGCACAAGGAAAGCAACAAAGAAACTTCCTTACCGGTTTCTGAGACACCTCCCCCTCCGATTCACTACATGAGTAACTGGGTTTTACCATACTGTCAACATTGTAGATGTTAGGTGGACTCTGCTCCCCAGAATCAACTAAAACATCGTTCAAGAACTTTTCAATATCATCGGCAGCATTGGTTCCATACTGGAATGGGATAGTTTGTTGATTATGGTTCATATCACCATTAAAGTCGCTATAGAGGAATGGGTTTCCAAGCTCCGACTGCATCTGGGAATGCAATGGGGAAAACATTTTCCCGTCTGTGGTCAGCTGCACGGGGTAGCAAAACTCATCCAATAGTTTCTCCAGCTCAGGGTTAGGCTGAATCAAAGAAGTAGCAAAGATAAGTAGAATCACAGGGAATTTAAGTAAAAACAAAAAAATTATATATACTAGAAGTCTAGAACAGTAGAACTGGGGAATTAACAGGAAGCTCATAATTATTTCACTCACAGGAATAGATTTCATGTCGGATACATTGTCCTCCATCTCATCAGCAATGTCAATATAACTCTTCCAATCAATAGGTATAGGACTGCCAGCTACTGCTTTCGGAGTACTTGAAGTCTGATGGCTTCCAGCACTAGAAGGTTGTGGTTCAGGCGAGCCGCCTAAACTGAAACTAATTGGTGTTGGTTGTTCATATTCAGCAGATCGAACTTCTGGAGGAGAAGCAATTATCTCTTCAGCTCCATTGACGTTTGACGATTCAGTGACATCATCTTGTTTCAGCTCAGCCTTTCTGAATAATCGGCATAAAATATAGGCACCCTAGCAAGAGAAGTCATCACATCAGCAATTACTAGAAAAATGAGGAAATCAAAGCATACTGTCGTCACATTACTTGTCCATCGCCACATCTTCAACAATCAACATACGTACTCAATCCAATTAGTGTTGTGATACAATAATATCCCTACGCAGATCACGGTATGAGGAAAGGGGTTTCTTCACATGTTCTCAAATTCCTTATAGCATGACTATACAACTAAAGCAGCTAACTTACGAAATCAGTCAATATTCACTTACCTAGAACAAGAAAAGATGATACTATACACACTAAACATGGCAATGGAAAATATTGCTCGTTCATGGAGAAAAGCATATAACTATAAGCATAGAAACAAAGTCCCTACCTGACCAGGGTGCGAGCCATCCAGAGACTTATCAGTAGCACGATACTCGTGAATCACCCAGTTGGTCCTCTTTCCATCAGGTGCACGGCCCAGGTAGAAAACCAAAGTCTTTTTCATCCCGATCTTTGCCCCCTTTCGGGTTGTTATATTCCTATCCTTACCAGTTGCCTTCCAGTAGCCTTTGTCAGTAGCCCGGTTCAATCTCTGACCATTTTGATATTTCCGATCCTTCGGGCAGAAGAAGAACCACTCATTGTCAGTTGACTCCACCACAGACAAATCTGTAAGACATCAAAGAAACAAAATTTATGATCATCTCCAAGTTCAAAGCCAATTGTAATCTCCATTGATAGGCAACAACCACTAATAACAAAAACAAAAAAAAAAAAAAAAAAAAAAAAAAAAAAAAAGACAATCAGTATACGTGTGTGTTCATCAATATAATAATCACCACAACACTGTATCAAATTCGCATAAATTATTTTTCATAAACAAAAACTCTGATGATTACTCAGCTAACACAATTCATTTTCCATCAAAATCCTATAGACTACAAGATACTGCATTCGTTGAGCTTAAATCACAAATTTCCCAAATTAACCGCGCTGGACAAACCCTAATTTGAGCTCAGATCCACATAATCTTACACAACACAACACAATTTAACAAACCAACGCACATTAGCAATGATCCACACATTAAAATCACTCATTTCAAACATCACCAGCAGAACAAAGGCCAAAACCGTAAAAAAATCGAAAAAATTAGCACAAACTCACCAGGTAAATCCCATGGCTCCCATTTGCAAACATCAATTTCACGAATAACACTGACTTCCTTATCCCGCCGATTGATTTTAAGCCTCAGATAGTGATCGATTAGCTCCTCGTCCGTCGGCCGGAATCTATACCCCACCGGTAACGCTTTCACTGGAAGCACAGCCATTGAGCAGTAAACACTTTCGCTTTTCGCCAAAAAAGGGGTAAAAATAGAGAATTGTGGTAAAGGTAAAGTGAATTTATAAGAGAAGAAGCTGTGTTAGCAAGAGAGGGATTCAGGGAAAATTCAGTGGGGTTGGAGTGATGATCCGAAGATTTTTTTAGAGAGAGAAGACGAAGAAAGAAATGCAGTTAAAGAGAGAGAAAGAGTGGAATTTTCTGAGAAAGAGCAGTAGATGGAAGCGCGTCCAAATACGGCGCATATACCGTGTTATAAGTGAAGTACCGATTTTAGCCTTGCCAAAGAAACCAATCTGCACTGTAATGGTAAACAAAACTTTGATTATTACTATATTTTCAAATTTACTCGTTCAGATATTAACGTAGATACTCTCAAAATTGAAGCGGTGTAATATTGTGATAAACTTTTATGGGATGTTCGTGAGCTTGATCTAGCTTTCTTATATCATACTACTACTTCGTTATGCATGATGAATCATATAACATAACGTTACAGATGCACGATTGATATCACATACGCACTCTCAATATTTTTTTGTGCCACATCTTGAATTTTTAAAAAATAATGCTCCCTTTTGTTTAGTCGAACATATTATCAACTTCAAATGCAGCAATGACCATTTTAAATAAATGTCATTTGTGGATTAAGTAACTAAGATATTTTGATAGAAATATATACATATGTTAGCCATGTTAAAACTTTCACAGTACATATGAGTTCATATGTACTGGAAACTTTTATACTCTTAATTAATCATATTATTCAATAATTTATTTACTATAAGCATGACAAATATTCTTAAATTAATAGTATTAAGCTGAAAATTAAAGTACCTAATGTGCTTGTTATTTGTGATTGTGCTTGAATTTAATTTTATGCAATATTAGATTCACATATCTCTTCAACTAAAAGTATATTCTCTATGAAAATTTATGCTTTGATAAATTCATACATAACACATGGTCCATGGTGATTCTTATTTTTAATTTTTAAATGAAATTTCTTATAAACTACTATCAGTAACTCCAATCTTCAATCTATTAAAGCTTAAAAGGAAATTATCTCAATAAAACACTAAGTAAGTAAATTATGCTTTGTCGCGCCAACCGTTTTACTTGAGCACACAGAAACTTCTGGGGGTATATTAGGAAATTCAACGAGTCGTAACGAGGAAGCTAGATTTTGGAGAGTGACATAGTCATACAACCAATAAGGGATATCCACGTGTCGATAAAGTTTCATGTGGGACCATGACATATTCATACTACTCTTATCAATTTCATTTTAAATAAAACAATCATTCAGCTGATCATATCCGGTGACAACTTTTTCTAAACTCTTTATTTTTTCCTTTTTTCTTTTCTCTTTTCCCCTTTTCAACTTTAACCGTTATTTTAATTTTTAACACATGAAAATAAATAAGTAGGAGTACTATAAATTTTGTTTTGCCCATCCCTAAATTAAAGAGTTATTTGAACCAAAACATCGAAAAAAAAGTTTAAAATACATCTACACACATTCAATTTAGATAAATAGTAGTACTAGCATATCGTTGTTTAGTTAAAAATAATTTTATGTATCTTTATTGCGAATAAAACATATGGAGTATATATGAGTAATATTTTACTTTATTTGTCGAAAATGAGTGTCTTTCACTTAAACAATTTTTTTAGCTCCTTATGGATAATCGAATGTTTTCTAAAATAACAATGTTTTCTAAGCTACACTCGCTATATATTGCAAAACCATTCCCAAATTATAACAATTAGAATTCGAAATAGATTATTTCAAAAATAATTTGGAATATTACTATTAATCACTGACCAGTATCCTGAAATTGAGGAATGTTACTCGACAGATTTTAATTCATATAATGTTAAAGTCAATGTCTTTTTGCCCAAGGCAAAAAAGGCCAACATATTTTAGTTAACTTTTTTTATTTAATCGAATTCATGCAACTACAAAATATTTTAGTGCTTAATCTCAAAAGATTGATTAGGAAAGACGGTGACACCCAATTTGGTGTTGTCACTATTTTTTTACTTTACTTTTCCCTTCATAAATAAATATGTGTATGTTCGATTTATGAATTTTTTACCTTTTTTCATGATGCTCCTTTCATAATTTTAGCCATGTACAAATGTAATCATGAAGGAGTTCATTCTAAACATGACCAATTTTAAGTGATTTTTTAATTTTATTATGATTTTGAATGAATAAAGATATTATGTTGTCATTTTTATTAAAGTTATATAGTACTACATTACATATCCAAGGAACTAAATCACTCAAGAGGCTGTCGCTAAAGAGAGAATTAAGCTTGTTATGTTTTCACTCACACGCTCTATATAAAACTCCAATCTAAATATGCTTACTGTTAGAATGCTTATAGATGGATATAAAAAAAAACTTATTGATATAATAGCATCTACTATTAGATTTGTTAACATATCATTGAATATGCAGTGTCATACGTACATATATTCTTAGAAAGAATCACTCCTATACTACTACAGTCTACATGCATGATGTACCCCATGTATTATACTTGTGGTCTCTAAAGTTAACTAACAATAGAGTTCATTGATAGTATATGGAAAGAAATATGTACATCAAAAAAGCAAAATAGAAAAAAGAAAATGCCTAGATTCGGTCAAAATTGGAGTAGAAAATCAATCACAATGGAATGGAGTTTGTACGTAAAAGATTTTGGGCGGTGGAGAGATATATTAAAGCGCCTTAAGGATGTCCACTTAGTTTCCACCACCAAATTCTATGTACCCAAATTTATTTTAAACTTTTTATTGTTATCTCTAAAGTTGAGGTAATTAAATAGCAAAAGAATTGAGACATATCTATATCCTATAATTCAACTTTATAGCTAATGCTCTTTTCATGTAACTAACTAATCCTTTACACTTTTTGCAAGAAGTTCTAATCGCTAATATCTCAAAAGATACAATTATCTTTATCACTTCAAAAAGTATTAGTATTATTTTCAATGATATTATTTGAAGGTAAAAGTTCCTATGCAAGAATTCAAAATATATTTGCATACATTTATATAGTAAGAATAAGAGTATTACATCACAAAAAAAATGGTTGCAATCTCACTAACACTACAAAATGAGAGAGTGTTGTGTTCCCTTTCACAACATTCATCCATAGAGTAGTAATCTTCTGATGTTTCCCAAGCGGCGTCGTCAGAGGAGGCGGAACGAACGCGTCCCGTGGTCGCATAAGCAGCCGATGACGTATCGGATGTCGGGCTACGCACCAGACCTCATTAGAACCCTTCCTGGCTCGATTCGCTGAGATTAATAATATATAGTTCGGTCCAACAACCCTAGGCCTCAAGAGATTTCTAGTCGGTGCGTGAGCCCCGTGACGAGCAACAGGTGTCGTCAAGTGATCGGTCGGGGGCACGGCATTCTGACCGGTGAGAACACCACGGTGAGCCGAGCATGGTCCGAGAGAGAGTAATCTTCCGGCCACGTCCCTTTCTCCACCTCCGTGGGGAAGAGGACTGCGTTCTTGACGCTGAATCCGATCGCCTCCTCCGCATCGGTGGCATCCTCGTCGTTCGCCTTAGCTCCTTGCTCGAACCACGACGCGTTCCATATCCGTTGCTGAAGGGGAGAAGAATACGATAAGTGGACGTCTAACATAGGCTAATCTACCACGTATTTCAATGAATCGAACGATTATATTCAAATACTCAATCCTATGTATCGTTAATCCGATCCATCACACAACGTAAACGTGCAATACCTTAAATTCTTTGTAGTCAATGACACCGTTCCCGTCCATGTCCGTCTGCACCCACAGTCCCTGTATCTCCTCGTTGCTCAATCCGTTACAATGGCCAATCAGATTGAGCTGCAACGAGCCAATAACGCGTTATTAGTCTTCCATGAAAAACAACCAGAGAGTAAAACGTCACAAATGAAAGAAATATCAACCTGTCGTAGCGCTTCACAGAAGCCCGCGTACGTGATGAAATCACCGTCATTATCAGCCTTCAGAAACGCGAACGCATCTTCTTCCGTCAGCGAAGCTCGCCTAAGTTGATACTGCAACGAGAGATGTTGAGACGTCAAACATCTTTACACAATACATATGCGAGCAAGATCACTTAAAAATTAGGTATCGAACCTTGAACATCCCCAACAACGCCTCGCTCCAGCTAGCGTTTAGCAATTTCCGGTATCGATTGGGGTTGAGAAGCCATATAAAATCAACACCACAGATATTGCCACGGTGGTTGCGGTGGCTCACCCACTGCACGAAGGTGCGACACCAGAGGTAAGAATTTTTGAAACGAAAAAATTCAAATACATGAGAAACGATTGTAGATTCGAGAAAAAAAGGTACCCTGTGCGCGTCTGCGTCAGTGTACTGATGAGCAGTATCATACGACGATACGAATCCCTGAGATCGGAGAAATTTATAAATATGCCCCCTCTTACTCCCATTCCAGTCGCTGCCACACCCAAATAAACGAGCTTGAGTTTCGTCTCGTGTTAAGATGGGAAAACGAAAGCGCGAGAGGAATACATACCCGCATAGCAAGATAGGCAAGGGCTTAAGTTTGTTTTCCTTTTGATACGATTCCACATATTGCAATATTTTGTATACCTACAGTATCGTATTGCATTACTCGAAAATGAAATTGATCCGAAGAAAAAAGAGAAGAACGGAGCGTACCTGACGCAGTCGCTCTAAGCACAAGCTCGAATTATGTGGAAACAGCAAGTGCGTGTTCACTATGAGAAGTTCTTGACGAACGTGACCGTTGAGAGTTTGTGAAAAGGGCGCGTTCAGCTCAACGTGCAATAACTGAGCAACACGGTCGCCAAAATCATTGAACAGCAGCTCCCGGTGGTTGATGACCTTAAAATAGTCCTTATGCACGGCCGTCAGCAGACCTGTGACATTCGGAAAAGGGATAACTTCGTATAGGAATCCTACATAAAATCTGCACCTTTTATAACTAAATAAATCAGCAAAAACCAAATAAATTTTACATAGAACAATGCTGCTCCTATGCATATTATTGAATCCGAATCAAGAAGGATTTAAACTCATTCATACGCGATGAATCACAGCGACTTTTTCTAACAAGATGTGAATACAAAAGGCGTTCCAACGACAACCACTACCTTGTGATCCACATCTTGTTCCTGTTCTAAAATCCCAAACACATCTGCAAAAACAGATGCATTAGCCACACATTGATCGCGAAAATCGCGATGCCAAATTCGACATATCTAGATAGAACAGGAAGGGATATCCAAGAAGTACACCATAGTTCTACTTTGATCAAACAAGTCCACAACTACAGAGGCTACATATACGATTCTGACCATGAAAAGGGGTAAAAAAATCGTACCATCTCCGCGATTGTTCGTCCGAGCAAGCTTGAAATTGAGGTAACCGGCATCACCAAGCCTCTTGTCGTAGATGCTCACCAACTCCTCATTCCCAACCCAGAATTCCTGCAACGGAAATGATCAAATTGGCAGTTTTAAACATGAAATCGAAGAAAAATATGTACTGTGATCGAATCAAACGAGAAAAAACAATACCTGAAGACAGATTATGGAAGATCTCTCACACAATAACCAATTCAAAATCCTCTGATTTCTATCCATCCAATAATCTTTAACATCACTTTCTCTGAAGCTTGGATCCTGCAAATCCACATTTCAAACAACACATTAAACAAAACAATGCTTTTACCATCCAAAATCACACATCAACACAGCAACTGATGTTATAACACAACAGCCTTAGTAAAGCAACCACTCTTTTTTCGAGCAAAATATGATCAAGAATGCATCTTTTTACCAAAATCCACATCAAATGGCAACGAAAATCGAACCCTTTTCTCAAAACATACAGCAATATATCTATCAATGCAAAAAACTACAATCTTAGAAAAGCAGCAACTCTTTTTCGAGTAAATGAATATACATAACTTGGTAATAAAATCAAGCCCTTTTCTCAAAACAACAACTGCAGTACATCAATAGCTCTTCTCTGAACAAAATAGAATCAAGAATGCATCTTTTCACCAAAATCCACATCAAATGGCAACGAAAATCAAACCCTTTTCTCAAAACATACATCAATACATCTATCAATGCAAAAAAACTACTACAATCGTAGCAAAGCAACAGCTCTTTTTCGAGTAAAACATGACCAAGAAAACAACTTTTTTTCTATAATCTACAAAATCTGGCAACAAAAATCAAGCCCTTTTTCTCAAAATCAAGCAACAACCACATTAAAGCTAAAGCAACACCTCTTTACCAAACAAAACATAATCAAGAATGCATCTTTTCACCAAAATCCAAATCAAATGGCAACGTAGATCGACCCCTTTTCTCAAAACATACATCAATACGTCTATCAATGCAAAAAACTGTACAACCTTAGTAAGGCATCAGCTCTTTTTCGAGCAAAACATGATCAAGAAACCAACTTTTTTCCGGAATCCACAAAATTTAGCAACAAAAATCAAGCCCTTCTTCTCAAAATCAAGCAACAACCATAGCAAAGCTACAGCAACAGCTCTTTTCCACACAAAACATAATCAAGAATGCATCTTTTCACCAAAATCCACACCAATTGGCAACGAAAATCGAGCCCTTTTCTCGAATTCTCACCTCGTGATTGAGCCTTTTGTAAATGGGCGCGAGGATGTTGAAAGTCGTGCAAGAAATACAAGAGGGGTCCGTAGTCGAAGAAGCTATGGCATAGCTGCCGATTCTTGACAATCTCCCCATGTTTAATGCTCTGTTCTTACTCCCCATTTACTCAAACAGCTCAAATCAGTGTCTGATTTTCACAATTAATGATTTTCAGTGTAAATGATTAACCGAAAACTGCAAGAAGGGAATTTCAAGAATCTGGAAAAATATACTCAAATTTTCCTTCGTCTTTTTTCGAGAACAATAGAAGGATTTTTTTGTGATCTTGGAAGATTTGTATATATTGTGACGATTAACTCAACGAATGATGATAATTAGAGACAGTGGCTGTGATGCATATATATATATATATATATGAAAGAGAAAGAGAAAGAGAGAAAGAGAAAGAGAAAGAGAGAGGTTTTTGTTTGTATTTTTTTATTCTTTCAATTACTATAATGAAATTTTTTGAGTGGTGACGGTTATTAAAAATATGATAAATATTAAATAAATATTTGTGGGGAGAGAGTCGTTGTTTTTGATATTATTGTTTTTAGTATTTTTATAATTTTAAGTGGGTGTAATTTTAGTCAAGTTGTAAATAAATTGATAAGGAATATAGCTTTAATTAAGATAAATATTTAAATAAATTATTGTGGAGAGTGCGCCACCATTTCAATTTTTCATGCTACACACACGACGCTTCCACTCATTTAGAATCTTCACTCTTTTTCCATTTATTAATTCAAAATTGTCATATTAAGACGAACATAAAATCGACATTTATAGCATATATTACCAAAAAATTGTCTGAATACATATCGAAATAATTGCAGATATTTTTTACATTCAATGTAGCTGATTTAGGCCACATGGCATCTGATAAAATCATAAATAATTATTTTATTGGACGATATATAGTTTATTTTATAATCTTTCTCTCCTTAAATAAATACTCCATAATATATTTATATTATGCTACATCCAATAAAATAATCTCTTTTCCTTTATAAGAATACGTCAGTACGACATCTTACCATTAAAATCGAAAAAATGGAAATTAAGGGCACAATAATTGAACTTTTTATTTTTCTAGTTTCTTCAAAGGATGTTGTATTTGGTTGAATATTAATTTTTCTATATATACATATATGTAGACAAAGTTTGGCAGAGTTATTTGGGTGAGCTGTTACTGCAAGATTGTCGAGGCGTTGTTATTTGAATTATCAGAGAATTATAATTGAAAAATAATCTTAAAATTTGTAATTGTTAAAACAATTAACTTTAACCTATACTATTTTCAAAATAAATAACCATAGCAAAAAGTGTGTTGCTAAATTATGATAAAAGTGTTGGCATCAATTACTTTTGGCCTTAATATCTTATAATACGCGCAGGCATAAAAATAGCGTGTTTCCTATAATAATTGTACTACGTATTTTTTGTCACACAATTTGTCTTGGATAAGGATAAGATTAGCCATTAAATGAAAAGTTAGGTTTTATAACTTCATTTATAATCACGTCTCGTTGTTTAAGCTATAATTATTTTGTTATTTTTAAATTTAGAAAACATTTACTCGTATAATCGCATCGAATAAGGTCAAAAAGATCGTAGGCAGTACGTGATAGCAAATCTCGTCGAAGATCATCCCCAATATATCTTTCTTGATTTTATTTGATTCAGCATATCTTTTATTTTATCTTTATTTATTTTTTATATATTTTGTAAGCTTTTTATTTACTTATCTTGCTTTATTAACAAGATGGAGTATATTAGGGTTTAGAATTTTATGTATAATAGAATTATATAGTATTTTTATTCATTGAAAAATAATAAACAAATTATTTTCATTCTTGGTTCTGGCGCTTGCACCTCAACTAAAATTTATCTTCCTTTTATTCTCATTACAATCGTGTATCCCGATAGATCAAGGATCTACCAGTACGATGACCGAATAGACATTGATGACAAAAGAATAAGGAAATCCATCACTAACCTCAATGGACTAAGAGTTACTAAATCAAATCAATTAATGTAAAAAAATTGAATTATTATGGAATTTTCCAAGCTCTATTGGTTTGCGTGGTGAGTCAATCTATCTAACCTCCTAATCTCACTTGAATCATTACTTCACATTGACATTTATGTTGATGTTATCACGATAGTCCACGTAATACTGTCATACTAAAATTTTGGATAATGTTTATCCTAAAATTCATACTACTATTAAACTACTAGCAAAAATTATACTACTTCTAAGTTTTGACATTTGATTAAGTCCGAAATAGTAGTAATATATTCATATCATACACTAAAACTTTTAAGTTATGGGTCTATGAAAATGAATATTCATAATTATTATTCTCAAGCATGGAATACACTAATATTCTGTTAAATTAATTGGGATATTGTAATTATGTGATCAGAATTGAACTTAGCATCTTTTATTTACCTATCATTATAAAGAAATTGAAGAACAAAATAAATATTGGAAAGGTGATAAAATGGATGATACATCCACCAAACACGGTATAAGAGGGCTCCACAACTCCACCGACGCAACTCTAAATTCTAAAGGGACCCAAGATTTTATTCTTTTCACTTTTGATTGCATTTGTAGGGAAATATTATATTTTACTTTTTCTGAACTTATATATGCCACGTGCACACAAATTTGGTTTCGATCGTATGCTCAATATTTGCGTATCGATTCTACTTGTACTTGGTCCAATTTTGATCTCAAACGTAAAATTGTCGGTTTGCCAAAGATAAAAATAATTTAAAATCTGTGAAAAATTCTTTGGAAGAGCGAGAAAAAACTAATTTAAACGAGCCTAAAAAGTAATGCTTTGGAACCAAAACCATAAGTCCATAACTATAATTGTGCCAACGGTTACCGGTTATGACTGAGCCAACCAAGGACGAATCTAGTTAAATACTAGATGGGGCAAATGCTTGCCCCTGCTCATATTTAACTACCTTTATATATGTATAATTTGCTATAGAATTTTTTATATCAATCTTCTACTAATTGCCCCTTCTTGAATGTTTAAATTATATTTATGTATATTTTTGCCCCTGGTACTAAGAATTTCTGGCTCTGTCCCTGGTGTCAACGGTTACAAATTCAAAATTAAAATTGTGAATTTATTTGTCGGATAGCTTATGGTTCCATTGTAGATGGAATCGTTGATTCTTGAATTGATGGAAAAAACCTTAAATTTGATTAATGTTCATTTATTATACTTACTTCAGATAGTCTATCAAAGTTCTAACCTAGTACTTTGAAATCAAACCCCCTTAAATTCAAATTCAAATTCAAATTTAAATTCCATGACCATGGACCTTATGGTTAAACTTGATCATGTCAGACATAGTTTTTCATTTGTGATTTAATCTCTCTTTTTCATTACGTATTTTTATATAGTCGTGTATTTTGATAACAACTGAATCTTATATTTGTCCTTTTTTTCCCACACGGTGTACAACACCATGATATGAATTAATGTGCTTTATGATGGTGTATTATTAGTTTAGGTATTATAGTGTGGTTTAATGGCCCTAAGAAAATGATTATGTTTGTACTTTTCACAATTAAATAAAGCACAAATAATATCATAGATTGACACGTTGCGAGTACGAATTCGATGATTCTTGATTATAATATATTAATATGATTGGGACAAACTTTTGAAAAATTCCAATAAAAAAAGAATCGAATCCAATATTAAATTCTTACCAAAAAGAAGTCCGAGTCATCAGTTCTTATAGACATATTCTTCGAATTAAAACGATTCCAATATGAACAAAATGATTGAGTGAATTAGAAGATAGTAATATAAAAAATTCAAAATAAAGCCTTTTGTAAATAATAAACGAAAAGCACTAAACTAGGTCCTATTTCACAATTTACAATTTAAGTTACCACTTTAATATGTGGTGCACATTAGTTTTCTTAGCATATGGTTTCGCCTTGTTCAATAAGTATCATCCTCAAATGTACTTATCTTTAAATATTGTGAGGATAAGCATCATAGCAAATAAGAGGTTATTAAAAATAGTGGATAAAATTTATTATTGTTATAATAATAATAATTAATTAAATATACTACGTTTCTGATATTGACATAGAGTGAAATTTATACTCAAACAAAAAGAATGACATTGATTTTAGAAGCTAGTTTTTTTTTTTTTTATATACGAGAGAAAAGGCTCAAACCGCTTAGAGATCAGTGAGCAAAGGAACCAAAGTTCAGTATCAACAAACTAGCCCAAGAAAACAAGCAACAAAAAAACCTCAAACCAGAAAAAGCAAGCTAAGCAAAGGAAATGCACCCCTGAAGCAGAACAAATAAAACAAAAACTAAACAAACATCAACCAACTAACTAGGAGGCAGAGCGAGCTATAATGCACCTTTATGTTTATCAGAGTTGCTTCTGTGATTATGCTTCGTCCATCGTCTAGCTTTAAGTAAGTCCTCACACATTTGGCTCGGTGAGAAAGGAAATTCGGGGCACCATCCTTTAGTCCATGCTCCAAGCCTCCAAATAATGAGTCTCTTCTCAGTTTCCCAGTTCGGTTCCATTTTTTGAAATATAACTTTATTTCTGAGCCACCAAATAGACCATGAGATCACATAGAATAAGGAACTCCAAATTTAAAGTTAAATATCGTAAAAGGTGCATCCATCCATGTAAGGAAGCAAGCCATCAGATCTTTGGGGAGACAAAAAGCAAGGTTCCAGCATTTGCATCCGAAATACCACAAGCTACTAGAAGCTAGTTTAATTGAATCTTACCCCCCTTTTCCATGTCATTA
The DNA here is from genome assembly GCF_023119035.1 of Salvia hispanica. Lineage (NCBI taxonomy): Eukaryota > Viridiplantae > Streptophyta > Magnoliopsida > Lamiales > Lamiaceae > Salvia > Salvia hispanica. Next base: position 25,885,558 of record NC_062968.1, on the reverse strand, counting down.
TTCAAATTCGAGTTTAAATTTCACTTGATTTATTACCTGTCAACGCAATTATCAAATACCTGAAAAATGAACATAGAGCATGCTCTACTTTTTTTTTAGAAAAGGAACATCTATGATGTTGAAAATTTTTTTTTTAGAAAAGGAACATCTATGATGTTGAAAATTATATTTATTCTCATAATTGTAATTGTATGTGTATGATAAATTGTGTTGAGGGAATGGCCAAGGAAATTTTGGCCATTTGAGTTTTCAAAAGGAGCTTTATATTAGATTGAATGGTCAAATACATGATTTGGTTGGTTTTGAGGCCATTGAAGAATTTGCCTCACGGCCTTAACTGATGTAACATAAATTAATTAATTATGAGTTAAAATGTCAACAATTAGAGTTTACTTTTGTGGTCATAACCTTTGTATGAGTTTAAATGTCAACAATTAGAGTATACTTTTGTGGTCATAACCTTTTGTATGAGTTAAAATCTCAACAATTTTAGTATACTTGTGTGGTCATAACCTTTGTAAATTGTCTCTTTAAAATCCAAGTGTGCAATTTTGTGTCATTTTATTTATACGAGCATCATTCACGTAAGTGGTTCCCGTTATATATATTTAGTTGATTTTAGTACTTTCAAAAATTTTACTGGCAACATTAAATGAAATAAATTATATAAAATCTCAATTTATTTCGTTAATCATTTATTTAAAATTATAGAAAAAATGATAAATCGAGTTTGATTTTTGGTAATTTGTAAAATTAAAAATTCAGTAAAATTTTTTAAGTATTAGAATAAATAAATATTTGAATAAAGATAATACACTAATACACTATACATTTCATGTATGGCGTTTTCTCGATCCAAAAAGCACAGTCGCTCAAATCATATTGACGAGCTAAAGTTACAAGTTACACATTAAAAGAAAAGATACTGACAAAGCAACAACACAAAAGATTATGTAACAGTGATATGCATAAAATCAAAAACACTAACCTACCAAAAAAATGCTGTGTATATTCCCTTATGTACAAAATAAGCATGTTGAATATATAGAAAACTATACCAAATAAATAAATAATACTCCCTCCGTCCCCCATTGAGAGTCACACTTTTCCATTTCGGTCCGTCCCCAATTAAGAGTCACACTTCATTTTTACCATAAATAGTAAGTAGGTCCCACATTCCACTATCTCAATTCACTCACATTTTATTATAAAACCAATATAAAAAAATGGGTCCCACATTTCACTAACTTTTTCAACCAACTTTTCTTTACATTTCTTAAAACTCGTGATCCGGTCAAAGAATGACTCCTAATAGGACGGAGGGAGTACAATACTCCTGTACTATATGATAATACTAATAACTATTCCCTCTGTCCCACTAAAATGAAACGCTTTTCTTTTTGATTGTCCCATTAAAAATGAAACGCTTTCTTACAATAGAAATAACTTTATCTCTACTCTTTCCTCTCTCTTACTTTACTCTCTCTTCTTTAACTCACAAAACAACATTACATAAAATCTTGTGCCGAAAAGCAAACGTTTCATATTTATTGGGACGGAGTGCTACATAGTATATATAAGTACAATTTCTTAGGTACAACGTAACTGTCGTTCACGTGATTAATATACTAGATCAATGCTATGGTCAGCTTTGCTTTGAGCCAAATCCTTCTAGATTACAAAAAATGTTTGGCTTAATTTCATTGTTTTGCTTCAATGTAGGATATATTATTAAATGAAGTATCATGATTAATTTATAATTCTACACGTAATTATGAGAAAGGCTCAAACGTTATAATATACTAATAATGTATATTTTTCTTTATAACATAGAAACATTAAAATATAGTATTATTGTAGATGTATGTAATTATTTATGTGTATGAGAGTGACATATAGCTTAGCTAGGTGACATGAAATAATGGTTGGCACACCCAGTTAGACAAAATTCTATGAAAAAGAGAATATGGATACAACATAACATCTCCCCTAAATAATAAACCAAACTCATTTTCTTCTAGAAACATTAATTTGACCATTCTTAAAATAATTATATCAATAATACCTGCACATACTTTATAGTGCGTGCTTGTTTGTACTATTATATCATATCATATGATTAGTATCTCATATTCCTTTTTTCCTTATTTTACAGCACAATTCATTTTCTTTAAATAAAAAATAAATTAATGTTTAACTAATCTTTTCTAATTACAACTCATTTATACTCATACTAAAGCATTTAAATTTCAATTCAATTATCAATTACAAAATCATTAATCAATAGGAAAGTAAATATTAGCCTTATAATTAAATTTTACTCGTAATAAGAGCAGCCGCAGCGGTGAGAATTTTGGTGCTCGTCCGTCCGTGCCAGCGGCACGGCGCTGCTCTTAGCTAAGAGCACGTCCGTGCCGCTGAGCAGCCCTACGTGGCACGCTCTGATTAGCCAACGTCATAGCCGTTGGCAAATTCGTTTTTTTATTTTTATTTTTAAAAAAAATTGAAATTTATTTAAAAAAATGTTTTAAATAAAAAAAAATATTTTCCCACTTCCCAAAAAATTATATCCGTTTTCTACCCACTTTTAATTTATTTTTCAATTTTTTTTCCCTAAAATTCACATTTTCATTTATAAATACTCCCACTTCAACACAAAAAAAATCACATTCTCATCTATTCTATCATCATTCATCTACACTCTCTCATCTTTTTTCCTCATACTCTCTCATCTAAATTCCCATCCCACTACACAATGTCCGGCTCCGGCGATCACCCCTCCGGCAATCGCGGTTGAAACCACAATTGGTTCGACTCCGAGGCCGGATATAGTCCGGAAACCCAATTACGGCCCCTCCTCAAACCCAAGGTTCGCAAGCTCCGGGTGGCTACCGTCCTTACCCGTTGCACGGCCTAAACGCCTCCGGGTTCGGGTGGGCACCCGAACCCGGATCGGGGAGGGAGCAGCAGCCTCTACTCCTATTCCTATTTACTGTTCCTACTCCTCCTGTTCGTGGCATCCGCACCCCGTACACTCCGGGTGAGATGATGGCGATGTTCAAAGCCTACTTGGCAGTCTCCGAAAATCCGGACATCGGCACGAACCAAACCGGGGATACGTATTGGTGGCGCATCACTCGCCTCTACAATGAAACCCGGCCGGCGGGACCATATATCGCAATGATAGTATGGTTCGCAATTGCATCTACAGATGCAACGAGGCAATCGGGAAGTTCCAGGGGATTTACCTCCGGGGAAGAGCGGTCGGCGGGGAGCGGCACGAGCGAGCTCAACATCATCACTGCCGCTTTGGCGGCATACCTACGGGAGGAGTTCAAACCGTTCAAGTACCTCGATTGTTGGCGGGAGGGGCGCCAACACCGAAGTATAGGGGCGGCATAGTAGCATCCTCCTCCAAAAACGGTCCAGGTCGGTTGCCCTATCCGACGGCGCCTCCGATGATGTGGCTACCCAGCCTTGCCGGAGCTAACTTGGGTAGCCCCGACGCTGGCCCGAGCAGTTCCCGCCCGCAAGGAAGGAAGAAGGCGGCGGCCAACCGCCCCAGCCGTCGCGCCTCGACTCCATCCGCCCCCGCCCCCCCCTGCTCCCTTTGTGCCTCCTCCATCCCCGAACAACACGTTGTTGGCCATCTTGAGTCAACTCTATATGAACGATACGTCTCGGATGACTCCGGATCAACTTGCAACACATAAGCAAATGATCCGGGATCTCAAGAGGCAATTGGGGATAGAGGACTAGTCTTCCACGTGTGTAATTATTAATTTGTAGGATTTTAATTATGTATTTTTTTTATTTTCTAGGATTTTAATTATGTATTTTTATTTTTTAGTATTTTAATTATGTAATTTTTATTTTTTAGGATTTTAATTATGTAATTTTTATTTTTTAATGTATTTTTATAATGTAGAAATGTTTTTAATAATTGAAGTATTTAAATTGAATAATAGAATGGTGGGACCCTTGAGCTTGTCCTTAGCTAAGAGTACGGATGTGGGTGTTGTGCTTTTAGTTAAGAACAAGGAGTAAAAGTGGGTCCGGGTCCACTTCCGTGCTCTTAGCTAAGAGCACGGATGGGGATGCTCTAGTCCTGAGTGTATCTTAATCCAAGGGGGAAAGATTGTGAAATAATCAAAGCAGAGGTTGCCCATGTGATTTCAGTTGCTGGTTCTAATTTTTTATGATTGATTTAAGACAAAAAAGTGACATGGAGAGAGAAATGTTTTTAAAGCGGGGAGCATATGGGAGGAAAATAAGTTGCTTGTAGTAGTCTACTTAAAGCAGTCTATTTTGTTTTTTATATAAAAAATAATTTATTTTAATACTGTATTTAATATTTAAGATGAATACACTACTTAAGTCTCAAAGGCCCATCTTAACTTTTATTATTATGGTGCTGACTCTCAAGTGTCACGCTGTCCTAATATTAACTTAATGAAGGGTGGTGCTTAGTTTATTTTATCTAAGTCAAATAGCAATTATTCAATCTTCAAGGCATATTTGACATATATATGTAACGACTTAGATTATATTTTCGTCCATTTAGCAAATAAGTCTATATGTAACGACTTAGATTATATTTTTCACTAAAAATACTTCTAAGCTTTTTCCGTCGATCTATCTCTTACTTTATCAATTTTTCATTAAAACTCATGTCGTTCATAATTAAGATTAACCGTGCATGGATGTGAGTTATGTGAAATGAAAAATCAACTAAACATAATATACTTTGTTATTTTCCTAATGTATAAAAGGTGTTTATAAAATCAGTAACACTTATTGTGGTATCTAGTGCAAAATTAAAATTAGAATTTGAGAAATCATTAAAAAAACAATCATGTCATTAAATTGCTTTGAATTTGCTCGAACCAAATATAGCCCAAAATCAAATAGGCCGACCCAAAACTAAGTGGGCCCTTCTCCATCTAAATAAGCCCATTAACCTAAGAAGGCCCATACAGTAACTAAGCTCAAGCCCAAAGAGAAAGTAGGGTTTAGCTCTTCATTTTCTTGTATATATCGTCGTCTCTCTCTAAACCAAACCCTCCTCTGCAAACCCTACTTCTTCAATCCGCACGCCGCCGCACTTCCAACCGGAAAAATGAAGACAATCCTGTCGTCGGACACCATGGATATTCCCGATGGCATCAAGATCAAGGTGAAGGCGAAGGTGATCGAAGTGGAGGGGCCCAGGGGCACGCTATCGAAGAATTTCAAGCATTTGAACCTCGATTTCCAGCTCATCACCGACGAGGAGACCGGGAAGAAGAAGCTGAAGATCGACGCCTGGTTCGGAAGCCGGAAAACCACCGCCTCCATCCGTACCGCGCTCAGCCACGTCAACAACCTCATCAACGGTGTGACCAAGGGATACCGCTACAAGATGAGATTCGTGTATGCTCATTTTCCTATCAATGCCTCCATCACTAACAACGGCACCGCTATTGAGATCCGTAACTTTCTCGGAGAGAAGAAGGTATCATATTTTCTGCTTTACTCAATTCATTTTTGATTACTAAGTATTTATTAGCAATTTTTATTTATTTTCACGAAATTTATTTGTATCAGCGCTGATTTTGCTGTTGCTATTGCTGATTGTTGCTTTTTCTATTTGATGTGCTGGTTTTGTACTGTTTCTGAATATACGTTTGAAGCTTCAACTGTCTTTTGCAATTAATTTGTTGTTGATTCGATATGCTAATCTAGAAATGTGATTGAAATGAGTAATGTGAACTGAATATTTATATACTAGTGGTACAATTGCTGGTGTTTTGATTTTGAACTAGCTGTTTAATTGATTGTTACAATGTTCATATGTTTTCATGAATCGTCACTGTATTTGTTTGTGCCATTGCAGCTTGTTTGATTACTCTGTTAATTCTGCTTGATTGTTAATGTTTCTTATGTATCAAAGATTAAACTGATAATGTTTCTGTATCTGTGCACAAATGTATATGTTTTGAATATGAACTAGCTGTTTTTATGCTTTGCATAATGTTCACATCCTTAGTAAATGTAGTGGAGTATAGTAGATCATTTTGAGTAAATTGTCTTCTTTATGTTTCGATACATTGATTTCTTGGGTAATTGAATAGTTCTCCACTACTATTACTTATTTCATTTAGTTTAGCTGTGTTGTGATTTGCATTTTGTCTTCTACAACAGGTGAGGAAGGTTGATATGCTTGAGGGAGTGTCGATCGTGCGATCTGAGAAGGTGAAGGATGAGTTGGTGTTGGAGGGTAACGACATTGAGCTCGTTTCTAGGTCTTGCGCCTTGATTAACCAGGTAAAATGATATCCAGAAACTCATATTACAGTTTTGATACTTACTTGCTCTTTTATCCTAACCACCACTCATTTTGTTTCTTCGACAGAAATGCCATGTTAAGAACAAGGATATCAGGAAGTTCCTTGACGGTATCTATGTTAGCGAGAAGGGAGCCATTGCAACTGAGGAATGAAGTCAGATATTTATGTTTCAATCAGTTATTCCCATTTTCTTGGTCTTGTTTTCCTGCTGACTTCTCAGACTTATATAGAAGATGAATCTCCAAATTTTGTGTTGTCACAGATTGACTCTATTGTTATTGTTTTATGGTATTCTAGTTTTATGTTGCCTTTTCTAACTATAGGAGTTTATTTTTATTCTACTTTTTCACAGAATTTTAATAGTGCTAGTAATTTTTAACAGTTACTACAGATTTAGGAGTTTCTTATAAGTAATTCCTATCTTAATTTATACCATTTTCTTCAAAACAAAGTAATTTCTACCACTATCTTGAAATCACAAGTAATTTATACCTCATTATTTTTGTGACTATTTTTCGTAGGTGAGCCTTGATTTGATAAAATTTAATTTTTGCAATTTGCCTTCCTAATATTATGAAAATACACTGAAAATTGTGTACCTAATAATTTTAAAGAACTGCGGTTGCATTTGTATACTTGTTTATGTGGATGGATACCAAATGTGTTGTTTAGATGACTCAGGTTTGGGCACACAGATTTAGTTTTTGTCTAGATTGTTTTTGCTCTATCTTCTTTGTGGTTTGTCTTCATTTAACACATTTTATTAACCTTTAATAATTGTAGATAAGATATGGTCACTTGTTATAAACAAAATGAAGCCAATAATTAGGCTTGTTTTTTGTGACAATCAGAATCTGAAACTACTATTTGTAGGCCTGTTCAAATATCTTATAGTACTACTACTACTTAGCACTTTAGATTTTAAATTTATTAATCATTCATGAGTGTATAATGCACCTAACTTCCACTCATCAATTACTACAAAATATCACATACAAAACCTAACAAGTGGGTTAAACACTATCATTTGCATAATGGGGACGAAAAGGTAAGCTTGAAAATTGAAATATGCTTGTATGCATGACTAATTATTGAAAAAAACCCACGAAATTTGATTAAATTTCAAATAACTTTAAAAAAATTCATGAAATATGATTAAATTTTAGTAATAGTTAACTATAAAAATAAGCCGAAATAGGTTGTATGCATTTGGATTTTACGTGTAATTATCTCACGCCAACAAATTTTGATCACCTATGTGTGAAACTTATATTGTTAATGATTATCAACCAAATGATCTTGTTCTCTTTATGAACAGACGATATCGTTTAACTCATCGAGAGTGACATCTACTACTACAATATAATGTTTCGGCTTTTGTATCAGAATTCAGATACAATTCCATCAGGAATGTCCTTTGTGAGATAAGTGCAAATAAATCAGAACTTCATGCACCGATTTATGAAATTCTGGAGTATGATTTTTTCTCTTATATTGTTTCGACCAGGCTTGATTTGATATTGACACTTATCGCTACCAAATTATTGATAGGAATAGGACCACACTAGTAAAACACCATACATACGTCTCTTCCTCAATCCTATCACATGGCCATGTAAATGCAAAATCATCCTCTTCTTCTTCTTGTTCGATTAATTTCTTGAATCATGTTACATCTCTTCATATCAATCATCCTATCCTCCACAATCCTAGCCCAATCCTCCCACAACAACCACAAGCCCGGCCCCGAAATCACCCTCAAAAAGAGCCTCTCCTTCCCCACCTTCGGCCCGAACAACATCAACCAAGACATCACCCTCTTAGGCAGCGCCGCCATCCCTCCCCAAGCGGGCTGCATCCAAATCCCCGACCCCGAAAACCCCCACTCCTCCGCGGGCCGGGCCATCTACGCCTCCCCCGTCCGCCTCTTCGACCCGAGCTCCTGCCTCCCGGCCTCCTTCGAGACCACCTTCTCCTTCCGCATCCGGGGCCCCACGTCCGGGGGCCTGAGCTTCGTCATCGCTCCGGACGAGCTCACCACGGGCCGGCCCGGCCCGTGGCTCGGCATGCTCAACGACGCGTGCGAGGACGACCTCAAGGTCGTCGCCGTCGAGCTTGACACCCGCATGAACCCCGAGTTCGGCGACCCGAGCGACAACCACGTCGGCGTCAACCTCGGCAGCATCGTCTCCGCCGCCTCCGCCAACGCCTCCTCCGCCTTTGGCGTCCGCCTCAACGACGGCGAGCTCCACCGGGCCTCGATAACCTACGACGGAACCAACAAGTCCTTGTCCATTTTCATCGGGCCGGGCTTGTCCGATGAAAAAGCCCGGCCCGAAAACACAGTATTTTTCAACAACATTGATCTCTCACCTTATTTGAACGAATACATGTTTATAGGATTCTCCGGCTCCACCGGCGACGACAGCCACCCTCAAATCCACAGTGTTTGCTCTTGGAACTTCAGCTCCGCCACCCGGGCTCGCCTCCGGGTCCCCTCGCCGGAGAGCTGCGCGAGCAAGATAATGGTCGGAGACGACGGCAACATTCCGAGCAAAACCCCGAGCAGTTTCTATATCTTCGTCGCCGCCGTTGCTCTCGTGCTGATGATCATGATCAGCTTGTTCTTCAATCGAAAAAAGGGGGAGAGTTACGAATTCTCGGACGAGATGGCGGTCGTAGGCAAGGAAAAGAAGCGGCCCGTACCTCCGAACCGGGCCCGGAAGTTCAGCCTTGCTGAGATTCACTCAGCCACAAGAAGATTTGGTGAATCCCAAGTTCTTGGCAGTGATAGGAATAGTGTTACTTATAAAGGGAGCTTGTTGAATGGATCCAATGTGGTGGTGAAGCGGTTTTCGAGGGAGGTTGTAATCCCGGTTCGTCGGAGAATGATGGAGGAAGTTAAAACGATAGGTCACTTTATACTCATATCAAATACGGAGTAGTATTATTATAGATGGAATTTTAGAAACAAAAATATCATTTTATTTTTATTTTATTTGGCACAGGTAAAATCAGGCATCCGAATATAGTTCCTGTAAGGGGATGGTGCTTTGATAATCAAGAAACTATAGTATTATACGAGTTTATCGGAAATGGGAGTCTGGACAAGTGGTTGTTTGGGTTCGGGGTAGTGCCTTGGACGCGGCGATTCAAGGTGGTTAAGGCTAGTAGTGTGTTCATTGATGTGAGCTTTAGGGCAGTATTAGGGGACTTCGGGTTCGTGTTGTCGCTGGGTGAGGCGTCGGCTCGGTTCGAGGCGATGGTTAGCCAGAAAGTGGATATTTTTGAGTTTGGGGTTCTGATGATGGAGGCTGTGTCGGGTCGGGGCAGGGAGACCGGGTTGCTGGATTTGGCGTGGGCGTTGCATGAGAGCGGCGAGAAGGCCAAGCTAGTGGATCGGAGCGTCAACCCGGATCAAGCGGTTCGGGTCATGGATGTCGGGTTGATGTGCACGTTGAATGAGAATAGAGGGAGGCCGAGCATGGAGGAAGTGGTGGGGTATTTGAATTCGGAGACACCGTTGCCCGACCTGCCTACCACCCGACCCGTTTCACTCTTCCCCTACAGCAGCACTACAGGGTTATGCAGTGCCTACTCTTGTGCTTCATTCAAATAACGTCTCATAATATTTTTGTATACAAATACTCCTATGTGAAATCCAATTTTTACGAATAATACTAAGCTATAGCTATATTATTTTGTAAAAAGTGCTACATACGTAAATTGTTTTGTAGAATTAAAAATAAGCTATATAGGTTTGTTAATTCTTAACACTTGTTTAGCGTTACAAAAAGTATTCTAAAACACCATATGAGCGTAATGTAAATTGCTTGAAAATTTTTGTATACAAACACTTGTTTAAAAATTTGTATAAATTGCTTGAAAATGTATTTAGCCCTTATCAAATTAATGCTTAAAAATTAGGATCGTAAAATTAGTTGAGTCTCATTTAAAGCTAGAAAAAGTACTAATTCTAAAGCAACAACCTTTCTAATCACCATATTATCTAAAATTTATTAGAACAAAATTAACTATTGATGCTAAACATGAAATACTATAGATTATGAAGATCATATCCGGCCTCTAAACCCCAAACATGTAAGGTGTTCGGTTGCCAAAATTAAATCCCATGATTAAATTTGTATCATGTTTGGTTCATAAGATTGAACCCTACAATTTAATCCTAGATGGATAGTCACATGATAATTAATCATAGCCTTCCCCCTCCAACTAAAATAATCTCACGACTTAATCATAGATGAATAGTCTCGTGATAATTAGTTATGGCAACCGAACGCCACCTAAGCATTTAGCACAATTCTTCACTGATGGCTCGAATTCTCGATAATTAGATGAAATCCAACTAACAACCTAATTGATCCTAGAGATGCAATGTGCATATAGTGTGATCTTCGTGCATAAATTGATTATTGAAATTGAGCAAACTTTATTTATTTTTATATATTTAGGTGGTGTTCGGTTTCCAAAATAAGAGCATCTCCAATGGTGCATAGGCCAGCAATAGGCCAGCCATTCTCTCCCCTGCCACGTCAGCAACATTAAAAAATCCACCTGCCACATCAGATTTAGGCCAAACATAGGCCAGTAATAAAAATAATTCAAAATATACTACATTTACGGAATTAAAATTACGATTAAAATACGGAATTAAATTTACGAGACATATACGGGAAAAATAATCCATTCCATTAAAAAAAATTACAAAGATTTTTAAAAAAAAGTACATGATTTTTTTTTAAAAAAAAGGGCTTCAACACACGAGCCCCGCCACTCTCTATCTCCTCGTCGCCGTCTGCCGTCGCTCCCCGCCGCTCACGGGCCAACACACCGTGGTATCTCGAGCCCACGTCGCCAACCCGTTAGCCGTGCAGCCTCGCGATTTCCAAATCAACCCGCATGCTCTCGAGCATCTCGCGAAGAAACATCTTCTCCGTGGTCGGGCGGGCGGTCCTCCACTTGCAAGACCTTGTACATCCGATTCCGTATGGTTACGCGAATGGAGCCTTCGTACTCGAGCAAATGTGGCGGGTGGCGAGGACGGAGGACTAGACCTCGCGGGCGATAGGGATCCGCCCTCGGCACCCCGTTGCGCCCGCTTCATGTCCAACCGGCGGGGGCGACTCGGCAAATGAAGGAGGGGATGGAAACCTCCTCGAAGATCCTGGGGAGGTCGGGATCCGCTTGCTGCCGCTTCGGGCCAGAGGTCGCCGCTATAGTTCGGGCCGTCGCTTTTTCGGGCCACCCAAATGGGCCGTCGCACCTCATTCGAACTTCTGAGTCCTTCAAAGAACAAGAAGCACTCCTTAAGGTGAACTCCCTATACTTCCCAGCCCAAGGTGAACCGACCCGACGATCCTCCGGCGCTCGTCCTCATTCTCGCCCACTATCACCGAGCCGACGGAGGGCGTTGGGCGCATAAATTCGCAAACGGCCCACCGCGGCCCGGTGCGTTCCCACCCCTTCCGGACCTCCTCCCCGCCGAAGTCCTTCCCGTGGCGGCGCAAAGGCCTCCTATAAAGCAGCCTCCGATCTTCGCCACATAAATGACGATCCGCCGGGGTTGTTCGCAACCGCACGGATCGTCGCACACCTCCAACCACCCCCGGCCACCCCGGCGTACTCATCCTCCGTCCACTTCCTCCGGCCGGGGTGCCGTCGACCGCGGGCTGCGATGACTCGCCGACCGGCCCGCCTTCCCCCTCGTCTTCTTCTTCGGCGCGGCCCGCCCGGCCGGAACGGAGTATCCGATCCCCGAGATCGATCCACCATATCATGCAATGACAGTAAGGTCATCGCGTGCGAACTCGCGGCTTCCACCGGGATCGACGTGTGAGACGAAGCTCGGCAAAAAATCAAGCGAGGGCCGATATACGGCCTGTCCCCCCCGCTGACCCCCGGCATCCCGCCCCCGCCACATCATCCCCATCATCCTTCGGCCGTCGCATCCGGGGCATACCCCCCCCGGGCGCCGCCGACCGGGCGCTGACTGCCCGCCGCCGGGCATAAAAGTCTAAAATAATATCAAAATATAATCTAGGATTGAGTTTTGAGATTAGTTTAGTCATGTGTTTAGGTATGACTAATTATCTATGATTATCATCTAGATTGAATCTCATGAACCAAATACACTACAAATTTGATCCCGGATACACTCTTGTAAATCGAACACCACATATAGTACTACGTGGCTATGTCATAACTCATATGTGTACAATTTCTCTCCATCAAATTTTGTTCTCTCTTTGTCGACAAGGAGTCTCTCTATCTCTCTTGTTCGACAAGCCATTTCTGGGTTTAGCTAAGGGCTTTTGCCGATTAACATCGCAAATCAATTCACTCAGATTTCCAATTCTAAGATGAATATCATCAAATCCAACTCTCTCAACAAACTCTGCGCCGCGAGGTACCTCCGATCGGCGATCGATTCACGCGGAATCGCCACCGCTCCTCCGCGCCTTCTCAGCTCTCCGACCTCTCGCTTTTCGACCGTCCGCCACATTCGTCATTTGCGCGACCCCGACATGAGGTAGTATTTCTGAATTCTGATGGCATTTTATGTAATTATTGTAGATTTTCCCTCTCACATTCCGTTCTTCTGTAGCTCGTTAACTTCATTTGTTGCGCATTCTCATCTATTTATTGCTAGCTGCTGCTAAATCACCGTGCGATGTTTATGCGACATTTGCGATTTACTTCGTCTTGGATTTTCTTCATCTTCTAATGATTTTATCTATCTGATATGAAGTATAGTATATTCCAGTTGCTCTATGTTGGTTGATATGAATTAGTCCTATTCCTGTCGCTCTATGTAATTACTGTAGATTTTCCCTTTTACATTTCGTTATGCTGTATTTACTTTATTTGTTTGTTCGATATGCATTCTCATCTATTTATTTGTAGCTGCTGCTAAACCACTGTACGATATTTATGCGACATTTATGATTTACTGTCTTGGATTTTCGTCTTCTTCTAATGATTTTTATCCATCTGGTATGAATTCTATTATCCTGTCGCTCTATGTTGGTTGATATTGCTCGTGCTGAGTATCACCTATGACTAAATCGATTTAATATTCAATAGAAAGTTTTAGGCAGTTTGATAAAGTGTTGTGGTAAATTCTGATGAAGGTATGAAACCACACCGCCCATAAATTGGGGAGTTCGTATTGTACCAGAGAAGAAGGCATATGTTATTGAGAGATTTGGGAAGTATTTGAAGACTTTGCCTCCTGGAATTCACTTGCTGGTTCCAATGGTTGACAGAATTGCTTATGTGCATTCACTAAAAGAAGAGGCAATTCCTATTCCTGATCAATCTGCTATTACCAAGGACAATGTCAGCATTCTAATTGACGGAGTCCTCTACGTCAAGGCATGTAGGCATACGATTTTGTGTCTTGTTATTTGACATGCTCATGAACATTATGATCGAGTTTATGAACTGTTCACAACTTCACAGTCTATTTCCTTTTAAAAAATTGCAGATAGTGGACCCAAAGTTGGCATCATATGGGGTTGAGAATCCATTGTTTGCTGTGATTCAGCTTGCGCAGACTACTATGCGAAGTGAGCTAGGTAAGATCACACTTGACAAGACCTTTGAGGAAAGAGATACTCTCAACGAGAAGATAGTGGTGAGCTATATTAATAACTGGTCTTTAATTTCTGCTTCTTTTGTTTAGTAGGAGAATGAGGATCTTTGGCTTTGCTGTCCTAATGTGATGGTTTATGCTTCTTACGGTACCATGTAGTATCATTACTTGTGAAAATTACATTGAACAGCTGATAACATGTTGTCAACTCTACTACCTTGTTTGTACGTACTCAGTACTACCCTGCACTCATCTATTCTTAAATGTTTTTTAAAGCAAGACCCGGTGAGCTAGATTAAGTTAGTTATGGGATTTGAATAACTCAGATCTGTTTCTCATTAATGCAGTTGTGTACTTGTGTATTCATCTGCATTTTTGCATATAACCAAGAACTGGAGTTGATTTGGCTTGCATCTTACGCACATAGTGTACTGACTATTCTAAATGTGTGTGGTGCAGATTTCCATCAATGAAGCTGCGAGAAATTGGGGTTTACAATGCCTTCGATATGAAATAAGTGGGTAGATTTTATTAGAAGAAATGTATAAGGTTGTAGTTGCAAATAATCCTTCAAGTTTCTGCTGCATCTTATTCATTTTCCGGGGTCCTTTTTACCAAATTAGGGGATATATCTCCTCCACGAGGAGTGAAGGCTGCCATGGAGATGCAAGCTGAAGCAGAGCGCAAGAGGAGAGCTCAGGTTTTAGAATCCGAAGGTACTTTATTGATTTGCAAGCTGTAGTAATGCCATATCAAGCTCGGAAGTGATGGATTTATTGATTTGCAAATTTTCTTGACATGAAATGATTTTGTTTAATTGATTTATTCCAATTAATACGTCTGAAAGAGGTAAAAGAAAGTATCACTCTTATATGGCCAATAATGAATAATTGCATGCCAACTCATGGTGTTAGCATATAAGTACTATGTAAGAAATTCAAGACGCTTCTTTCCATTCATGAGATTAATTGTCTGATCTTACACAGGAGAAAAGCAGTCAAATATTAATATAGCAGAGGGAAAGAAAACCTCTGTGATCCTTCAATCTGAAGCTGCGAACATGGACCAGATAAACAGAGCTCGAGGTCAGTTATCTAATTCGTGTTTGTTCTTTTCAGTTGGTCCTACAATTTCGAATGATTACTTACTAAATTGATATTTTATGCCAAAAAATGAATTTTTATAATGTTAGGTGCTTCATGTTAAAAATTTAGTCCCTGAAATATGCTTATCCCTTAATATTTTTGCTATATCAGGAGAAGCAGAAGCTATTCGTGCTCGATCACAAGCAACTGCAGAAGGGATTGCTGTGGTATCAAAAGCCCTCAAGGAACATGGTGGTTTGGAGGTGAAGTTGTCTTCTTTACGGACCATTTACACACACCTTGAGACACACATACACACATTATCTGGATTGTAAGAAAGCTATTCTGCTACGCATGATCGAAATTTCTGGCCTTAATGCATCGCGTTTGCAGGCAGCAAGTTTAAGAGTTGCCGAGCAATATATTCAGGCCTTCGGTCAGCTTGCAAAGAAGGTAAGTTCGAAAGATCTATAGCTTAGTGTAATAGTATTAAATCGTCAACTTAGAAATGATTGTTTTATCGAGTTCATTCTTTCATACGATTCTTCAAGGGGACAACTATGTTACTACCCTCGGATCACGGCCAACCTGCCAGCATGATGGCCCAAGCCTTTTCGATATACAAGAACATGATTGGTGATCAGCTTGGCACCCGGCCAACTGAGAGTTCAGGATCGAAAGCTGAAACAGAAGACACTAATTCACATTTGGAGCTTGATGCCAAGAGTTCCCCGACACCTAACCCTGAGGGCGACAAGCGCTTGAGTGCACCTGTTTTCACACTACAAAGCACGGAGAACAAGAATTGAAAGAGAGGGCGTCGTAGCTTCGAGGTTCCATTCTTAACTGACTGTTTCCTTTTGAGAAAGCTAATGAACTGATAGCTATTTTTTTTGCATAAAGTATATTGCAATCATATCATCTTTTAACTAGGCAGCACCAAAATTTTAGAAAAATAATTGGCCAATTTTCAATATATATTAATCTTCTCTTAGGCATGTAAATCGTACTCGTCTTTTAAAATTTCTTCGTTGATTGGTAATCATGTCGATTTTACTGCATTGTTGCTTGCTCGTCGTGACACTAGAATATTTTCAGGCGAGATTTCTTCCTCGAACCATGTCGTTTCGATAATGATGTTTATTGTATGAAAATAGTAAAAGGTGAAAATAGTGATTTATTTGACAATCGAACCTTTTAATTCAAGTACACATTTTCATTTTCTTCTCTTTGTTTATCGGTTGCATTATTATGATGTTATTTTTACTTCTCGTTGCTTAATAATGCACGGGTTAAATTTTTAATCTCATTGGTAAAGCAACAATAGTAATAATAGTATTTCATTTTTTTCTAATTCTTTCCCTTTCTCTGCAATAAATTCCCGTCGCATTCTCTTGGCTGCATTTGGTCTTGAGTGGTCCAAACGTAAGATTCCATTTTCTTGATTGGTAAAAAATTTGTGAGCTGTTTATGGTCACGTACTTTAAGAATGAATTATTGTTATTGTAAACGAAAGTTATAAAATAATACTACTAATTCTGTTATGAATAAAAGTTATCGTTCCTATGAATAACTTCGATCATATTATTCTTTGCCGGCCGTTACTAATTTGTTAGTATTCCCAATATACTTAGCGTTGACGCCAAAATAATTCATTTTCTTCTACGTAAACGTCTTAATAAATTATTGACTAGCATACTGAAATTATTTTTGTATTTAGTGATAAATGTCTACTCTATTGCCTATCATGGCCCGAAAAGTCATTCTTGGTGGACAATTATATTGAAAATGATATTCTTTAAGAAGAGTTGATTGTACATTTCTCTCCATCAATTAAGACGATACTGAATTTTTTTTCTATTACTGAAAGTGAATGATTGTTTTATGCTTTTGTGTCGTTATACTTCATTTTCATACTATTACGAGTGAAGATTTACTTGTCTTGTAACTCGTAAGGATTGTCATTTCCATATACAGGTCTTAAGTAATTTTCCAAGGTTTTTAATTTCATATTTGATGAATAATTAAATATTTGCACCCATGTGAAGTGTGAACTAAAAAAAGCTATCTGGAGCTTGAGCCTTGAGCCATTGATCTGTGTATGATCAACAATGATTTAAAAGATGTTATACAAAATCTTAACATAAAAGACATTATTGAATATACCATACACATAAAATATTTAAAGGAAACATCATTGTTTATGATTAATGTAGTTTCTAAAAATGTGAAACATAATTACACAAACAAATTCCAACATAACCTCCCTTATATTATTATTATTATAATTACTATCATTATTATCTCCGTCCAATAATATGCGTTCCACTTTTATTCAGCATAAAATTTAAAAAATGTATAATAAATGAAAGGAATTAATAGAATGTATACTTATGTAATAATTGCAGATAAATTAAAATAGAAAAATGAGACAATGCGTCTTAACGAGGGAAGGAGTATTATTTAGTCAACTATGAACCAACAATATAGAACAAATCAACCAATGCATGAACAACAAAATATGTTTTAAGGGAATCTTCCAATAAAGTGAAAATCCCTACAAAAGATTCACCTGCATAAATAGAATATTCACAACTATTACCAGCCTGCAATTTCACTCAAATCCAAGACACAAAAACCATTACAACATCAAGAATTGCAATAAAAAATGAACTCTTAAAATTTATTGTTTTCACAGCAACGACGACTTCCCCAATCTCTCCATTTGGCAGTTGCTGCTTCACTGTAATAAATAAATTCATCATTCTCAATCTCAATCAATCAAATCCCAACTTAGCAAATCACAAAATTGAAAAATCCTCAGTTTAAATCCCCATTTCCACACACCCCTTTTCCCTCCCACCTCTAAAAATCCAATCTTTTTCCCAATGGGCGCCGGAGATCAAGAATCCGGCAACCTCCCGCCGGAAACCGCCGTGAAACCCTCCCTCCTCCGCCACAATTCCCCTCTAGTCCAGGTGATCCTGATCGGATTCGTGTGCTTCTGCTGCCCCGGCATGTTCAACGCCCTCTCCGGCATGGGCGCCGGCGGCCAGGTGGACCCCACCGCCGCCAACAACGCCAACACCGCCCTCTACACCACCTTCGCCGTCTTCGGCGTCCTCGGCGGCGGAATCTACAACATCCTCGGCCCCAAGCTCACCCTCGTCTGCGGCTGCTCCACCTACGTCCTCTACGCCGGCTCCTTCCTCTACTACAACCACTACCAGCACCAGGCCTTTGCCATCGCCGCCGGCGCCCTTCTCGGGATCGGCGCCGGCCTCCTGTGGACCGCGCAAGGGGCCATCATGACCTCCTACCCGCCCCACGACCGAAAAGGTACTGGTCTGACACGGATATCTATTCCACATCATCTAATATACTTTATCTTTATTATTAAATGACACGAGATTTTAGAACTGACTAGCGTTCAGATTGAATGGCTCTATGAAATTAGGTCGATGCTTCCACATACCATGGATAACGGCCGAAACATCTCTACTTTTCCTCGAGAAATTTTTGGAATTCCCAATGCTTAGCTTTCTATTCCACTTTGTCTAAAATAATTCATCTTTATTACTCCTAGTCTCATTGACACGAGATGTCAGAACTAACTAGCATTCGGATTGAATGGCTCTATGAAATTAGGTCGATACTTCTGCATACCATGAATAACGTAGGAAACATCTCTACTCTTCCTCGAGGAATTTTTGGAATTCCCAATGCTTAGCTTTCTATTCCACCTTGTCTAAAATAATTTATCTTTGTTACTCCGCAGTCTCATTGTTAAATGACATGAGATTTTGGGTTGAGTTGTTGAGTTTATAAAAATAGAGAGAGAAAAGGTAATTGACTAGCATTCAGACAAAATGGCTCTATGAAATTAGGTTGATACTTCCACATATATGGATAATGTAGGAAACATCTCCCTTTTTTTCCCACATATATGGACCATGTAGGACACATCTCCTTTTTTCCACCGGAAATTTTTAGAATTCACACTGTTTAGCTTTCTATTCCATCTTGTCTATACTGATTAGTCTTATCTTTGTTAGTTATTGCTCTCTTCGTTTCAATCAAGATGACCAAATTCTTGAATGACACAGATTTAGGGTTGAGTTATTGAGTCTATTAAAATAGAGAGAAATTGACTAGCATTCAGACCGAACAAATCTATGAAATTACGTTAATACTTCCACATATTATGAGTTACTTAGGAAACATCTCTATTTTTCCCTGGTGAATCTTCAGAATTACCACTGCTCTCTGATCATAAAATAAAATGTGAATAGCCTGTCCTCCTTCCGGTTCTTTCGGTGCTCGAAGCGGTTGTCTTCCGATCCCCATACTAATGAACTCAATCACTTGATATTGTAGAGTTAATAAGAAGAGAAATACACAAATGTTAGTACTATTTATTTCTATATATTGATTTGATACTTTGTATTCCCACGTGTTATAAATATGTGTGGAGTCTTTGACAGTATTTAACGAGCATTATTCCCTAAACTCTCTCTGTTTCATACATTTATGTATCAGGTACCTACATTGCCTTGTTTTGGAGCATTTTCAATTTAGGTGGAGTGATTGGAGGCCTAATTCCATTTGCAATGAATTTCCATAGAACTGAGGCAAGATCAGTCAATGATGGCACCTACATTGGCTTCATGGTCTTTATGACAATTGGGACTTTGCTATCTCTCTCCATTCTCCACCCGAGCCGTGTCGTTCGTGACGACGGGTCGAGGTGCACGAACATCAAGTACTCGAGCGTGGGGGTCGAGGCTCGGGCGATTTCCCGGCTGTTTCTCGACTGGAGGATGCTTCTAATGGTGCCTGCTTCTTGGGGCAGCAACTTCTTCTATAATTACCAATTCAACAATGTGAATGGGGCATTATTCAATCTTAGGACAAGGGGTTTGAACAATGTCTTTTACTGGGGTGCTCAGATGATTGGCTCTGTCTTGATTGGTTATGTGATGGATTTTAGTTTCCGGAGTCGGCGGGCCCGGGGGCTGTTGGGCGTCGCGGTCGTTGCGGTGGCGGGGACGGCTATTTGGGGCGGGGGGCTGGCGAATCAGCTCGGTTATGACCGGAGCGACGTGCTTCTGAAGCGTATCCGGCTGCTCGATTTCAAGAGTGGGAGTGATTTTGCTGGGCCTTTTGTGTTGTATTTCTGCTATGGTTTGCTTGATGCCATGTTTCAGAGCATGGTGTATTGGGTGATTGGGGCATTGGCTGATGACACTGAGATTCTTAGCAGGTTGATTTTCTCGAATCCCGATGACGGTTTTTTGGGGTCATGATGATGGCTTATTGATGTTTTTTTGTTTGTAGGTTTACGGGGTTCTATAAGGGCGTGCAGAGCGCGGGGGCGGCTGTGGCGTGGCAGATCGACTCGCACAACATCCCGTATGTGAACGAGCTAGCGACGAACTGGGCACTGATGACGATAAGTTATCCGTTGCTGGTTCTGTTGATCGTGAAAGCTGTGAAGGATGATGATGAAGTTGATGGAAAATCGAAGGGAGACGGGACGATCGTCCCCGGGATCCATTGATGTTTTTTTTTGGTGTTGGGATTGAATGTTTTGCACCTAGGGTTGTTGATCAAGAAAATATGCTTGTTCATTCTTGTGGAACATTAATGTGTTCCACTTGAACAAGTGTTGTTGATTGTTTTTGTAACTGTCGGCTTTGGTTCATAGTAGATACAAGTAAACATGTTCATGGTTGTAACTGTCGGCTTTGGTACCGGAAATGTTGAAACTGTACCAGAACCCTAAGTTTATGATATTAGCGACCAAGTTTTAAGTCTGTGGGAAAATATCAAAATTTTGCCTAAATTATGATTTTATGAATCATTACTGCAAGAAATAATTATCTTAGTAATATTATAACGGGCTTAATCTTCAGCAGTATGCCAGTATTGGTTTTCGCTTGGGCTTTGAGTTAGACTTAATTGGGCCGGGCTGCAAGGAAGGCTCTTTTAATCCTTGGGCTGAATTACATATTCCGGGCTACCTATTTCCATATCCTCATTTCATTTGATTTTTAATTTTATATGGAAAAAATTTGAAAAGATACATATTTTCAGAAAAGATATTAGAAAATAGTAAAGTAAAAGTAATTAGGGATGAGTGTGTTTGCAAATATTGAGTGTGAACAAAGGATATAAATCTAAGAAACTATATCCTAAAATGAAACACTATACTTTTCATGAAAATTGAAAATGACACTAAAGAAAGAGTAAACAAGTTAGAAAATGTTCATATGAGAAATCTTAATTATAGTGACAATGGAGGATTATTTTTAACCTGAAGAGCTATATATTGAGTGTATTTTCTTGTTAGACAAATATTTATAATAAAATTAATTTCACAATGAATCAAATAACTTTATACTCTCAGGAAATTATTTCGGTTCTAACAAAAAGTAATTTTAGTGATAGCTCAACTCCTAGTAGTTTACATATATTGTTTTTGATAAAATATAATTAAATTGGGGATTAAACCAATTTACCACACAATAAGCAGCTCAACAGTATAAGATAGAATGACACACTTGCTAAGTCTAGAATTAGAAAAAGAATTTAAATAATCAATAAAATATGCATTACGTCATGGCTCGAAATTAAACATAGCTTAAATTATTGGTCCCTTGTTCTTTACTTAATGAAATAAACACTTCTATATTTAGGTAAAGTTTTTGTTCTTTAACTAAAATTCTTTTTTAAAGAATAAACAATCTTTTTCAAATGAACTGATCTTTCTTATTTTCTATATACGTGAATTATTTACTATTTATTATGAGAAGATAATTTAAGCAACAAATTGCTTTAAGAAAATTACAAAAGTTGACTGAAAACTAATGCAACTTTGCTTTAACAATAAAGATAGTTAGTTAGTTAAATGTAGTAGAAATATTTCTACATAGATATTTGAATAACGAAAAAAAAGTAGAAAATACAAAAGATGATGATGATAAATCTTTTTGTCATTTTGTCATTTCAGATTTACCAAACCACTATCTTGAAATAACATAGACATAGATTAAATATATAGTTAGGAATTATCCAATGACTCTTCAGTCTTGTAACATTTTTATATGTGACTTATTGGCTTAAAGTTGGTCGGAGTTTTATATATTTTTATAAAATTGTGTGTGAATTCTTATGCAAAAATTCAAATTCGAAAAAACTACACGCACAAACAAAATTCTTTATAAAATCTTAGTATTTTTTTGCATTTGTGTTTCGTGATTTTAAGATTTAGTCTCATTAGAAATTAGGACAACAACCTCGACTAAAGATACTGAAAGAGGAATAGAAAACAAATGAAGGCGGTGAATGTATTTTAAATTAAAATCGTCAAATTATCTTGTAGTATTTGAATTGCTATGTAAAAGCTCTGTGATTATCTGGATTCGAGAACGCATACATTTGTGTTTTTGCTTACTTACTCAGTTGGAAGAGAGAGAGAGAGGAGAAAATAAAAACTATGATCGATGTATTTATAATCAGACAAAAAAAACCCATCAAACATGAGGACTCTCCTCGTCCTCCTCCGCCTCCTCCTCGTCCTCCTGAGGAGCGACGACAGTCCCGATATCCGCGGCCACATCAAGAAAATGAAGCAAAAACACAAGTACAACACTGGACACAAACATATGAATGGGCCCAAAAATCCAAAGAAACAATGGCAAAGACAAGTAGAAAGCATGTAAGCCCATCGACCAGAAATAGCTTCCCCTGTTCACCACCCTCCACACGTACTCCTCCGTCACCGGGCACTCCTTCTCGTTGCTCCGCCCCCGCCTCCTCGGCACGTTGATCAGCACGCTCGCGTGGCTGTAGTACCTGAAAGGCACACAACGATTTACATATCATCAGATGATGACTTCAATTCCTAACACTACTATTATTACGTTATTAGATGATGACATGGATTCCTAACACTACTATTACCTGATCGACTGCACGTTCAATAGGAACGCGCACAGGAAGCACACGAGGATCGAGAAGAACTTTATCGACGACCCCAGCTTACTGTTGTCCCCGTACACCGCCGCGACCGGCCGCCGCCCGCAGCCTCCGCCCGACATCAGCACCGCCATCACCGAGCTCAGCATGATCGCCGTCGACGCCAAAACCGTCGACGCCATTATGTTGTTCCGCAGTGTCTGGACCGACAGGATCCCGTTTTTCATTGGATCCTGCACAACTCAGTCGATAAGACATTTTTTCAGTCTCATGAATGAGAAACATTTATTAATCCTTTTTTAACATAAAAAAAAGTAAGAGAGAGAATGACAGAAAAACCTCCATCATGGCACGGATCCAGAGGCGGCGGTTGGCGGCGTTGATCCCGATGACGGTGGTGTCGGGATGGCGGATTACGCGGCGGAGGAGCCACGCGTGATACGCCGCCATCACCAGCAGCCCAAGCGGCACCAATGCATAATCGAGAGTGTATTTCTGCATTTTTAGTGAGAGAAATTAAGAGAAGAGATGAAACACAAAAGCACACCTCAATTAAACTAATTTTTTTGGATTAGTGGTGGGTTTATGCTAAAATGAAAGTATACATACAAATTTGTTTAGACTTATAAACATGCCTTAATTAGATTATTCGGTTTAACTGGAATGCTTTGTTTAATGTGACATTGTTGTCATAAGCTTAACGTGTAATAAGAAAATATAAGAAAATTAGACTATGAAAGAACACAAGTAAAACTAAACTATTTGTACAAAAATGGCATTATAGTATGTGAAAATGTAGATAATTTATTTTCCCATTGCCATCTATACGAGTTCGTCTTCAAAAATCACAAAATTTGGCCATGTTATGATCTCTTCTATACTTTTCAAAAAATTTATTACACAAAGTTTTAGTTTTTTTGCAATTTTAGGTCATAGTATTTGATTTGTGAAAAATGTTTCATTTTGACTATCATGAGATAAGTTGTGAAAAATTGAAACTTTGTCAAGGATTTACATGAGCTTTAATAAATTATTAGGTAGATATTTAATTAATTAAGAAAGTATCTCATTAAGGTCAAATAGTGAATTAAAGAGCGTACAACACTAAAAATAACATTTAGGCTTGTCAAATTGAGTACCCGCGGATATCTGATTTAAAAATTTCAGGTACCCGATTCCGAATTTCTCAAAATCTAATACCCGATACCCGATACGAAAATTATTTCGGGTACCTGGATACCCGACTCGAGTATCCAGTCCCAATTTTAGATTTTTTTAAAATTATTTTTTTAAGAAAACTAACTACTACAAACTTTTAGAAATACAACTTGTAATTCGAAATTTGATATAAACTTGAAGTAGTTCAAAGTTAAGAGAAAAAAAACGGAGTACTAAAATTTAATTATTTAAATAATAGAATAAATAAAATTAGAAAAATCGGGTAATTTCAGTATACCCGATTGGGTATTGGGTTGTCCGATACCCAATAATCCAAAAATCCTATACCCGAACCCGAACCCGATCCCGAAACCCGAAAAATTGGATATCGGATATCCAATTGCCTGATATTTCGGGTTTAGATATCAGGTATCCAATACCCAATATCCATTTTGACACCCTAATAACATTATCTCTATTAAAATACTATTCTAGGTAGATATTTAATTGGCAAAGAAAGTATCATCAAGGTCAAATAGCAAATTAAATTGTGAAACATATTTTTCTTTAAAATAAGAAGCTTAGTAAAGGTGAATTATAACTAGCTAGTGATATTAAAAAATAAAGTCACACAATGTGAATGCCTAATCTACGTAATTGTTTCACATTTATTATGGAGGAAAAAAATATGTTTTAGATTATACCTCAGCTATTTTAACTTTTAATTAGTACTTCATATGTGAACATTTTCAAAATATTAATCAATTTATGTTCAATTATTATAAATAACATTTTCGATAAAAAATTAAATCATCGATACTATATGCATACATTAATAATATTCATATATAGATTCAAAATGCATTTATATAATTAATGATTTATGAAGATGAATAATTTATGAATACATAAATTAGTTAAAATAAAATAGGAAATTAAACAAGGAAGAGAGGATCCTCTTCCTCTCGACTGCTTAGACCTATCGATTCAAATTCAATCGTCTCTCTCTCTAAATGGAGGCAGAATCAAACTGAGATGCCGCCGGCTGATTTTCTCCGGGTATAATTCAAACCGAATTTCTTCTTCATTTTCCTTTTCATTGATTTTGAGCTGCATTTGACGCATAAAAAGCATGAATTCGGTTTCTGAAGTGTTAACTTGCTGGGAAATCAACAATGTAGAAATTCCAAGACAATGCTCTAGGGTTTGATTTTTTTTTTCTTAGCTTGTATGGTTAGGTTTCATGTTCAATAATTCGTGTAAATGTTTACAAATTTGGTTAAATGAATGACTGATAAGTGATAGAATGCCGCTAGAAATGTATATTTTGGATTGTTCAAGCCCTAGTTTCGATTCAATATGCTAATGCTAGGGCTATTTATCGCCTCTAATTGCTTCAAACTGAACAATTTTCTTATTGTTGTTTTTTGCTTCCTGTTGAGCTGCAGATATAGTGCTAATTGTGATTGGTTATATGATGAAACAAACCATTTGTTTGTGCCGCGTATGAGTATGTCGAAGATATGGTTATTGTGAGCTGGGAAGAGAAGCGCGTTTGTTCTTTTTTTGCCTTTTTGAACAGGGGGAGATGGATGTTAGAATGGTTATGTGACTCTTGTTTTTCCTCTGTGGAAGGTATGGGCTTCTGATATCGGCTGTGATGAGGAGAATGTGCCTCGGACTATCGACTAAGTTGTTGAATATATCCGTAGCTTCCCTTTGTAGAACCAGGCAATTGGAGAAGGCTGAAGCTGCTTTAATTGATGGAATAAGACTGGGAGTGCTACCGGATGTGGTGACCTACAACATTTTGATAACGGGGTATTGTCAAGTTGTTGGGTTCGATGCAGGCTACCATGTCATTCACCGAATGAAGGAAGCTGGGATAAATCCGAATCTTATTACCTATAATTCTTTGATGGCTGGTGCCACCAGGCAGGGCTCGTTAGCTTGCTGTCTTAATATGCTCAATGAGATGCTCGGCAGGGGAATAGTTCCTGATGTATGGAGTTATAACACGTTGATGCATTGCTTTTTCAAAATGGGAAAGCCAGACGAGGCATATAGGATTTTCAGGGAAATTCTTTTGAAGAATATCACTCCTTGTCAGGCCACATATAACATCCTAATTAATGGACTTTGCAAGAACGGGTGCATCAAGGATGCTTTGATGTTATTTAGGGATTTGCAGCGTCAAGGATATGTCCCGCAGATAGTGACATACAACATTCTTATGAATGCTTTATGCAAGTTGAAGAGGTGGAAGGGTATAATTAGACTTTTCGAGGAGATCAGGGAATTGGGTATTGCACCAAATGCTATTACTTACACCACAGCTATGAAGTGCTTCTTTGGGAGTAGACGTTATAAGGAAGGGCTTCAAATATTTTTCGAGATGAAGAGCAGAGGGTATGCGTATGATTTGTTTTCCTGCTGTACAATTGTTGCTGCTTTGGTTAAGTCGGGTAGAAGACTAGCTGCTGAAAGATGCATCGCACACATGATTAAGATCGGGTATGATCTTGACATAGCGTCGTACAACACCTTAATTAATTGGCATATTAAGGAAGGCAAACTTGAGAAGGCCTACAACTTGTTGGGTGTGGCTGAATCGAGGGGACTGGATTGTGATATTTATACCCATACCATCTTGATTGACGGGCTTTGCAAGGCTGGCAATTTTGATGTTGCTGAAAGGCATCTTGACCACATGAAAACTATGGGATTCAATTGCCTAGTTGCTTCTAATTGTTTTATTAACGGTCTCTGCAAAGCTGGCTACATAGATTATGCACTGCAAGTTTTTTACGCGTCAGATATGAGGGATTCGTGTACTTACTCTTCCTTGGTGAACAACCTTTGCAAACAAAGGAGGTATCGTTTGGCTGCTCAACTCTTGCTATCTTGCATTAGATCAGGTGTGAAAGTACTGAAGTCAGATGAAAAGAATGTTATTCAGGGTCTCACCCGATTAGGCACCAAAAGGGATGCCAAGAGATTTAAGCGACTAGTTCAAATATCTAAACTGTTTCAGTATTGATATCGCATTGATGTCTATCCGAGCAACCGGCCCTCATCTGCCACCATTATTGATGCGTCTTATTCCAGAAAGTTTGAGGAATATTTTATCATGCCAGAATTTGACTGTCACTAATGCATATCTTACACTAGAAACATTTGGATGGTCGTTGATTTTTATTCATGGAGATGGAGAAGTTCTAATACTGTTAGTTTTAGATCTAGTCGGTGTTACTTGAGTGAAACAGTGACGTGATATAATCAGGCTATGGGTAATGTAGTGGCATGCGGAACATTGTGCTGAGGTATTAAATGCCTCTGAAAGTGTTCCAATGGGGTTATGTACTCGTGTCGTGTGGTCTCTAATCTATTCCTAGTGACTTCTCCTTCTAGCCTTGGTAAAGCAGGCAAGATCTCCTGCAAATTTGAAGAGAGAACGATTGCTGTATAAAATGGTGGTTGATGGGACCAGGTATGGAATCCATAGCTTATGCTTTTAACTCTGTTAAATTATGTTTTCTTCATGTTATTTCTGATATTCCCATGCCAACCTGACGCACTTTTGAATTGGATATTAAGCTTGCATCCCTTTTCCTAGTTACTAAGAAAATTGTCTGTCAAGATTCAAACCAGTAACTATATCATGATTAGCAACTGTAGTATTATCTGAGGATTTCTCATCACACTATTTTACTTATTTGTTCGTTTTGGTTGCTGCAGATGCAACCCTTCCTCTTTTCATGGCATTGACCAGGCACAATAATTTATGTCAAATTCATCTAGCAGCTGGTGGAGGCGAGTTTAAAGCACAGTCAGCGCTGTAAAATTTATCTTCAACTGACAAACCGGCAAGTTTTCTGTATCATATTCATAGTTGCTGCAATGAGTGTGTTAGTATATTGACAAATTAGGTGCTAAGTAAAAAATTCCATAAGTTGACAGAGAAGAAGACTTTTGGTGAGACGATACTCCTCACTTCAACTTTACTCATGAAGAATTGTTCTAATCCATGAAAAGCTATATTTTGAAATTGAGGCTTGAAAGAACATCTTGGCTCGTGATGTTTCAAAACTAGGGAAATTGTTCAGACTTGGTGAGCTTCAATATGTTGTTGTTGTTGTTGTTGTACGACCACATACAATACATACATCAATGTGTATGTAAATTCTGCAGTAGAAATTGAAATTCACATATCCTTTTAGCATTTTTTATTTTTACTAGCATTTGATAATTTACGCATTTTTCGTTGATTATCTGTTTATTAGCCCGTTCAGTAATGAACTCTCTTTCTGTTGGTGTTTATTAGCCCTCTCTGGAAACTGGTATGTTATGCTCGGTTTTCGAGTTCATGGGCCTTTCTTGGTGAACAACTCTCTTTCTCATTCTCTCTCTCACATGTGGTACTAATGTTTGAAGGCAGTTAGCATATTTGCTTCTCTTTTGGTATGTCTTAACCACACTTATGTCCTGAGCATTTGGTTCTTGCTAGTTAGTATTTGGAATTTCGAAATTGTTGTCCTTTTATTTCGGTTTTTTTTTGTCATACCTAAGTGCCATGAATCTTGCTTGATCTACATGTTTTACCATTTTTCAGTTCACAAAAGTATCCACTACTTTCGATGCACATTCAATAAAACCCACATTTCTGCCCCATTCACACCGATAAATGTTTTGGTGGAATTCGAACCCGAGAACTTTGGTCCCCGAACATCCACTTAACCACTAGACCGTTACCAATACTGTTTTTATTATTTTTGTACCTTGTCATCCTTCGTGTTACATATCTTCGAACAAAGATGAAAATTCTACTAATTCCTGATTTCAAGAACTTAATGTTAGTTTTGATCATTGCGATTTGTGGTGCAATTTTTTTCTACTATTTTACTTCTGTATAAATTGGATTTTAGGTAGGACAGTACATTTTTATATCATATTGCAAATAAGGAAAAGGTCTAAATTTTCTTACACGTTGAATCATTCATATATTTCGGCATATAGTCAACACATAAGGTTTCTCTCTCTTTAAAAAAATTTGACTTCATTTTTGTTGGATTAAGTACACTTAATCCTCATTGGTTTTGAATGATCTTTTGGTTTCTATTGGGAACTACTCTTGTCTGAAAAAGGTATAAAGAGGCTTTCCATTTAAAGCGTGATATTTCGATTTTTTCAAGATTTACTTCCTATATATTTTAGATTGATGGCTCTAAGAAATTGCACATTGCTGACAGTATTTCATGATATAGAGCATTGGTTATATTTTTAACAATGGATGGTTGCATTTATGATTTAGACATAATGAATTTGCTATAGTACTAATTTGTAATTTTGTAGTTTTGAAAATCTTCTTCTTACTATTTTCTAAGAATCTAATCAAAATAAACTATTATTATAATTGATTTTTTTAATTCAAATTGTCTCGAACACATTAAAAATTATACTATTCCACAAACAGAATATAAGGTCAGTATACGAATTTGATTTGCGTATTAATTTTTTCGATAAGAGTGTTGAATTAAATTGAACTTTAATTTTGATGAAAAATATAAAATTACAAATGACAATAACATTTTTTAATGTATTAGAATCGAATTAAATATATAAAATAAAATAAACAACGCTAAACGTACATTAAACGAGCGTGATACTAACATAAGACAAGTAACATATGATTAATTCATTTCTATTGATTTATAGTTATCCAAAATTGCGCTTCATATGTACTCCATATATTAATTTTAACATAAAATATAATTATGAAAAAAAATAAAAGCAGTATGACATAGAGAGATATTGTGTCAAAAAAATCGTTTTTCTCAAATATATTGGAATATAAAACTCTAAATTTTGGACTTATATATCATTTTGAGCATTGCCTTCCAACTTTTTCATTACTACATATACATGATTGGAATACTTTTTTTCAAAAAATAACCTCTACTATTCATTTTCAAACATTGAATGTCATTTCCTGAAAAATAATTCATTAACACAAACTCAACAAAATTTCATTTGAAAGGCAACAATGACAGCGGCTGCTGATTCACATGACATTAAAAATGGAATCAAAATAAATTCAAAAAGTCCACACATTTGACTACGAACTTATCCACACTATTAATAGATTCTTAATTTTTAATATTTTTGGGATATGAACAACTATATCCTCTTAATCATCATCTACATTATTTTTGACTAAGATGATTCTAAATCTTGCTACCAAGGTAATTGGTGGTTTTGATTTTGAATCGAATCGATAACCGATGATTCTGGTTCACAATTAAATATAGAACAATGAGTATAAGTAAAAGAAAAAATATATGCATTGATATTTATTTTTAAATGCAATATTTATGTATTTATAAATAAATTTTAAAATAATTGTGAATTTTAAACTACATGTTTACAATTATACGTTAAAATAGAAGATATACGAGAGCTAATTGTAAACTATGGGCTCTTGCATTTCTTCTATTTTCATGAGAACCTATGATATTATGACGAAAAGTCTACTCAGACCACCTACCTTGCACCTCAAGGAACTGATGTTTTAAATTGACAGTTGTGCGAACAGAAACCCCATCAACCCTATTCTAGAATTGGAGTCGTCAGTTAAGTTTAGATAAAAAAAAACTAATCTAGTTCAACCATAAGATGGCATGGAATTTATGGTTAATGTAACGACGAATTTAGCACCAACACATATAAAGAGCCACTGAATTCGTGGTAAGCACGAGACTAGATGTGTACATTAAAATGATTTCCTGTGAATACGAGAATTGCACGTGATTTGAGAAATGTAAATCGGCATAAAATCGCCGATCTTCTGGCGAATAGCTTGGAGGAACCAACTTTTAAAATTGACGGTTAATCATCAATATTCGATTTCATTAATGTGGACGGTAACTTAAAATCTAACTCACAAACTCGGTATCCGGTTAAATTTTGGTCAAATCAACGATTCTAGTTTAACCATGAATCAATACACCTTTCCTTTATTAATGTAAAAACAAAAATCCCATGAGAAGCCTCATCGAAACTTCACCCAATCCCCATATAAAGAGTGAAATAAATCAAGAAAGGGAAAAAGAGACTCAAAGTCAAAACTGGGTTGTAGCAATTTCTCTCTCCAAACACACACACACTTCATTCCCTTTGATTTCATTCCTTTCTTTCGCCACTTTCTTTCTTCCCAGATTGGGGAACTCTTTTTTTGTCAACAGGACTTCCAATCTCTGCGGCGCGAGGTAATAAAGGTTGAATCTTTTTCCTTTTTTCCTTCAAATTTTTCCATTTCCTGCCGCGGCTCGATTAATGGGCTTTTGGGTTTTGGTGGGATTGAGGCAAAATGAACTGCAAGCTCAGAAAAGTAGTGATTTTGGATTATTAAGCTTGAAAATCGGTGTTTTGCACAAGATTGTAGAATTTTGCTAATGCGAATGAGATCCGAGTTTATGTTGATATGCTCATATCTGCTTGCTTTTGTATGTATATGTGTGTGTATATCAGTTTATTTCTTAGAAAAGCATCAATTTTTTAGCTGTGGAATAGTGTTAAGATTCGAATGCTAGTTAAAATCAGTAGCACTCTACCAAGCTTTTTTCCTCTGATTATGGTTAATTTCAAGATAATAATAGTTTCCCTCAAAAGATGGGGATTCCGAATTTGTTCTTTGCTAAGGAGAGGAATAAATTCTTAAAAAAATTAGTAAAATATTTCAAGAACAGAGTCATTTTCAAGAATTTGTTTTTGATGTTGCTAATTCAGGGCTTAACAGTCAGTTAAGGTTGCTGATTTAGTTGCTCGGCGATCTTTTTATAATTCTTCTTGTTGTATATAAGTGAAGAGGATCTACGCGACATTGATTACTGAATGCTCTCGTTCCCAGCAGTGATGCATGTACGGGTCTCAGCTTGAAGCGTTGATTTTGGAGATTTTCGAGTGTCGAATATGGAAGATGCCAGTCCTAGGACGGATACGTCTACTGATGCTGATACGGAAGAAAAAATGGTAGTACTAATCAGCCATAATGCAGTTTGTGTCTTTCAATTTATTTTTGATGCCTTATGCTTACATTCTTCTAACCAATAAACCACTGTGATTAGTTGAGAGATCAACTACAGGGAATAGGTGCTTCCGATGGAAGTGATAAGTCGAGAGATCAAAAGGTTCTTGAACTCTTCCAATTTTTTTCCCACGTGTGTTTTTTTATTTGATCCAGATGTGTAACTGCCACTACCTTCTGTAGACTCTCCGTAGGCTTGCTCAAAATCGGGAAGCTGCAAGGAAAAGCCGCTTGAGAAAAAAGGTTGGTTTCTTGGTACTTTTGACAAATCCTTTTTTACTTTAAATCGATAACATAATGTCACTCTTTAGTTGCTCCATCTTGAATAGTAGTATCAAGTTACAGCTCTAGTAGTTTGTAAATTGTCAATTCTTATCTAGCACTAGTATTTTTCTAAATTTGAAGTCGATTTACCTTAATAAGGGGACTGCTTAAGATCTAGTGAAATACCACAAGACTTAAGATGTTTAGAAAATCTTGGTTATTCATCTGTCGTGTGTTCCTTAGAGAGTCCGTTCTTTCATGTGATATATTGTTGTAGAATTCTTGTTTTCCGGGCATTGTGCATATACAGGTTATTGAGTACTTATTAATAGCAGTCGACGGACAGATGCTGGTGCTGTCTGCTAACGAAATTATTTTTCCCGAACAGTGAAAAATTTATTAACAGCAAATTTGGTCAATCTAGGGGAATTCCTCATTAGTATCGAATAGTGAGCCTGCAAGTAGCATTCTTAAAGTTGTGCTAAAGAAGCCTAATATTATAATGAATGAGGATAATCTACAGAGTATAGTTAAGTGTGGGTTTACTATTGTCTGTGACGCCAACTCTCAGCATTTTTTAAAAAATGCTTCCAACTTATGTTTCACTTCAAAAACCCTCGACTTTGGAACAAGTTTGTTCCTTTGTCAGTAAAAGTGCCTTAGATGGATCATGGATTCTTAGGGTGATAATTTCATTTGTTCCTTTTCCCTTTACTCGGAAATTGTTTGATGACACTCACCCGCAAAATATTGTACGATTCTTGAGAGGTGCTTTTCCATATGATTCATCGCTACTTCGATGTTGCCCAACTTTATTTGTAACTTGCTTCTGCATTTGTGATACAGGCCTATGTTCAACAGCTAGAAAGCAGCAGAATGAAGTTGACACAACTCGAGCAAGAGCTTCAACGAGCTAGGCAGCAGGTTTCTTGCTGCATTCTTTGTACAAATATGTAATTCCCGTTTCCTCTGTTTTGTTTCTCAATTTAGTGAAAGATGTTTTTTTTCCCTTTTCTGAAGGGGATATTTATTTCAAGCTCGGGAGAACAATCTCAATCGAATGGTGGAAACGGTACGAACCTCTCATTTTGGCTTGTCTACTTTCGTTACTTATAAAAGAATGGTTTTTCGTTCAATTCAGTTTTTGAAGAGGAAAAAGGTTACACGCTTCTATCTTTTGAATGTGGGAACTTTCTGTCTGACCTTAATAATTAAAGAAGAGTCAAAATCGATAATTTGTTGCATCAAATCCGAAAAATGAGAATTCTTTATAGCCAGCGACATTGACATCCATGAATATCCGCTTGTAGGTGCCATGGCCTTTGATGTTGAGTACGCGAGGTGGCTGGAGGAGCACAACAAGCGGATTAACGAGCTTAGAGGTGCTGTCAATTCTCACGCGGGCGATGGTGAGCTCCGCATAATCGTCGACGGCATTGTGTCACATTATGACGACATCTTTCGGATAAAAGGTGATGCTGCAAAGACCGACGTCTTCCACATCTTGTCGGGCATGTGGAAGACGCCTGCTGAGCGATGCTTCCTCTGGCTAGGCGGCTTCCGCTCGTCCGAACTTCTCAAGGTTTAGTCACAGCCTATCATTTTAAGTTTCTTGATTCATTTGATTTCTGGTTATTATATTTAATTTTTGATTGTTTTTTTTTTTTTTTTTTCTGATGCAGCTTCTAATTAATCAGTTAGAGCCATTGACTGAGCAGCAGTTATTAGCTATCAACAACTTGCAGCAGTCGTCTCAGCAAGCCGAAGACGCTCTGTCTCAAGGAATGGAAGCGCTGCAGCAGTCGTTGGCCGAGACATTAGCTGGTTCCCTCGCTCCAACGGGCTCGTCTGGAAACGTTGCCAACTACATGGGTCAAATGGCGATGGCGATGGGCAAGTTGGGAACTCTCGAGGGCTTCATTCGCCAGGTTAGCAACCGCTTTGCTTTTGCGTTTTTCGTAGCAATACCATGTTCTTCTTGCCTCTTCGAATGCACGGTGCATCCTCCATTAAATACTCTCTCCGTCCGGCAATATGTGCAACGTACGTGTAAAAAGTTAGTGAAATGTGGGTCCCACTTTTTATATCAGGATTAGTTTTATACTGAAAGAGACAGTGGTACGTGGGACCCACTTACTAAGTATAGTAAATGAGGCTTGTGATGGCGGACTGACTGAAATGGAAAAAATGGGACACATTGCCGACGAAGGGAGTATATCAAAACTTTAATTGAGGACTACGAAAACCTAATATAGAATTTCGATGAACCTCGATCAAATTTAGGTCGGGGGGTGCACCGTACATCTGTATGCACACGAAAAAGTTTTTTTTTTTTTTTTCCCCTTCTAGAAAAGGTATTTGATTATCCGTCATACAATGTAACGTTACGAACGGGAAAATCTTGGTTGCAGGCGGATAATCTGCGGCAGCAAACTCTCCAACAAATGCACCGGATACTAACAACTCGTCAGTCAGCCCGAGCTCTCTTGGCTATCAGCGACTACTTCTCCCGTCTCCGGGCCCTGAGCTCCCTCTGGCTGGCGCGTCCCCGGGAATAACGTTGGTTAGTAGTTTAGATGGGAGATGAGGGATCTTGTGGTTCTTGCCTTATTGAAGCAGTGGGAGTTGAGGGTGATTTATTTCAAAATGTAACATTTAGCTTCTGCAATTGTACTGCATGTATAATTTCTCCCCCCATTGTAAAATTTGTAGCATTTTCAGTTGTAAGTGTTTGTTTCAACAGTTTAGCTTAATATAAATTCAAGAATTGGTTGATTGTAGCCTTGTTGGAAAAATCTTGATTTGGGAATTATATTTGTTTGGCCTTGAAAGAAAAAATGGGGGAAAAGGGGAGAAATATTGGTAAAATTGCCAGAAGAATTTTGGTTATATATTCTAATTTGTTTCTCAACTTTAAATATTAGTCTTTTAATAATGAATGCTAACCTTTATTTTTTAAAATTTTGTGATGATAAAATAGTCCCATTTTTTCTTTGTAATTTATTGTTAATTTAACTTCAATTTCTTTTTAAAATCTTATAAGGGCATCCACAATGGGGTGGACTATACGACGCCCTAAGTCCCGCCCTATGCACCGCCAAATCAGCATTTTATCCTCCACCCCTTCCACCTGCAATGGGGCGGACTATAGCTCGCCCTAAGCCCCGCCCTAACCATTTTATTTATTATTTGAATATTTAAACACTACAAAAATTCATTAATCCTATTGTTTATGTTTGCAAATATATCAATTAGCAAGAATAAAAATATAAAAACACCACAAATTAAAGGCATATCCTATTGTGAGTATTTTTTATTTATTTTTTATATTTTATGCTTGCAAATATGAAAATCGTCGGAATTTATTATTGAATTTAGAGAGAAATTGAGATGAGGAAAAGAGTGGAGTGAAAGTGTGAGATGAAGTAAAAAAATTGGTGATATATATAGAAGAAAAT
This sequence comes from Salvia hispanica, assembly GCF_023119035.1. Classification (NCBI taxonomy): domain Eukaryota; kingdom Viridiplantae; phylum Streptophyta; class Magnoliopsida; order Lamiales; family Lamiaceae; genus Salvia; species Salvia hispanica. Next base: position 25,849,586 of record NC_062968.1, on the reverse strand, counting down.
ACAAAAAAAAAAAAAAAAAAATGAAAAATGTGTGCATAGTCCGCGGACGATGCATAGTCCGCATACTAAGGAGTGGGCTTAGGGCGGGGTGCTGCAATAGCGGACTATGCGACGGACAATGCATCGTCCGTCGCATAGTCCGCCCCATTGTGGATGCTCTAATAAGTCATTTAGCAAAAAAAATTCTATAATTTGTTATTTTTAGTATATACTACTGGTACTATATTTTAAATTTCGATTTTTTTAAATTTTTTTCTTTTTAACTATAATTATTTTTGATTTTACAAATTCAATATGCTCTTGAAAACGATTTGTTGAAAGATTCAAATTTTACTGATTAAATATCGAAATATAAATGCATTTCTCGCTTAAATCTCTGGCTTTGCTTGCAAGTTGGATCTTTGACATTGACTTTCGCCGGCACCGTCGATCTCTCCGGCAATCTCCGGCGGCTTTGTAATCGACAAGCTCAGGTGACTATAAAGCTTGAATTGACTGCTTATGCATTTGATTTGGCAGCATGAATTCTAATGTTTGAGATTTACCTAAAACTTGTATCAGGATTTGGTTTCAAGTTCGTGTATATGTTGATTTTGGTGATAACAAGATGAAATTACCTAATGATTTGAACTCTCCACTCAGATCATGTCAAGTAAACCAGATTTCTGTAACTTGGAATTCGATCATGACAAAATTGCCTCATTATAAGATTGGTTGCTCCTTTTTCTAGTGTTAATTTAGATGATGAAAATGTGTTGGAGAAAGTGAGTCGAATGTTCATGTACAAGTAGAAGATAAAAATGAGATGCTCAACCTGATTTGGGATTCAACTGGAAATGGTTTGAAGTTTGTGTATATGTTGATTTGGGAGATAACAAGATAAAATTAACTTATAATTTGAGCTCTCCAATTACTGTAACTTGGAATTTGATCATAACAAAATCGCCTTGTTTGCTCTTTCTCTAGTGTTAGCAAGGTCAAATGTCATGGAGTACTTTGTATACTGATACTAACAGTAGCCCCAGACCAACTTTGTAAAATACAAGAAAATATAGCAATAGAAAGCACCCTGAGTATATGAAAATGTAATCCCAATACAGAGTATTATGATTTGTTTCTGAATTAGGTGAAGGATTTCTTTTTTGGTTATAATACTTGATTGACTATTTATATATTTGGTTTTACAGCATGAATTCTGAAACTCTTGAGGAAGATTATGGTGATAGATGGTTGGGACTGGCCTGGAACCATGATCTTTTGACGGAAATACTCGTCCTGTTACCTGCAAAATCTGTCACCCGATGCAAGTTGGTATGCAAACATTGGCTCTCACTTATCTCTTCTGATAAATTCTGCCATCTCCACACCCTGCGCTGCCCAGAGCTGCGCCCGTCTCTTCTCCTGAACCTGAAGACCCCGGGCTTGCAGTTCTTTAACTTCAGTCCAATCATGAATGGTGAAAAGATGATGAATCCTTACACCTTCTCTGTTCCAAACCCCATAATTGTCAGTTCTTGTAATGGCCTGATGCTGCTGAAAACTCACTGGAAAGAAGAGAGTTTCCATGTTTACAATTCGACCACTAAGCTGTCAAGAAAGCTCAGGTTTCCCGTAGCTCACAGCGACAACTACCCTTATTCCCCTTATACTGTGACACTTGCCTTAGCTTTTGATCCTTCAGAATCGCCCCATTACAAAGTTGTTTGCATTAGGTCAACCACAGACCGTCGCGCTGATCCCGATGAGATACATACTTATCGGATCGATGTTTATGACTCACAGAGTCGCGCATGGAAGCTCAGGATGGGATCATTTATGTTTCCCGGAAGGCTTCACATATGTGGGGGAGGCATGGGTGTGTACTGGAATGGCTTGATATACTGGGAGGTCCCCAATGAAATCCGCTGCTATGATATTGCTCGGAATGAATTCAAAACTCTCTCTCTGCCTAACTATCCACCTATCCCTATTCACCCAATGACAGGTTGGATTGCTGCTTCCTGTTTGCAAGAGGCAAATGGTCATCTGTACCAATCTAGAGTGCTCACAGTGGATAACCGTCAATTAATTGTGTTATTTGAGTTGGAGATGGATGATGATCGTTCTTCTTCGTGGCTCTTGAGGTACGATGAAACAATCTCTCAGCATGAACGTACCCCCTCATATCATAGCTATGCTCTTCAGTTGAGATTAATTAAGGGATCACACGGCATAGAGACGTGCAGTGTGGTTTCTTGTATGTCCGGTAAGATCAGCGTCTATAGTTTCCTCGACAAAAGCTCTAAGTTGCTCGTTGATTTGACTGGCCAACCGTTCGACGTGGACGAAGACGATGTGGCTTCTGACTTGCAAATGTATGAATATGTGGAATGTTTGGCTGTGGTTTGAGTGAACTTGTGGTTCTTGCCTTAGTTATGACATATTCTTCTGAGTTTGTTGTTTTAAAACTTGAAATCAGCAGCAGTGGCCACTTGCCAGTGTTAGTTGATGCTGATTTAATTTAAAAATGTTAACTTTCGAATAAATATTCTCCCCTATCTATTGTACTACCTATCTTTAAAAAAAAATAGATAAAGTTGTAAATGACACGAGTTTTAATTACATATTTTAATATACATTGTTATTGATAAAGTAAGAGAGAGGGAGGAAAAATATGTTCCAAGTAATATTAGAGGATTGTGGAGTTCCACTTTACATATTTAAAATGATGTGTAAAGTTAATATTGATTTAACACTTTCCATATTTAAAATTGATCTAATTTTGGTGGATACTCTAAAATGGTAAACTTAGTCTATTTTTCGTAAATGGATAGAGTAATTGATTGTTTTAATAATTTGGCTTAATATTAATTCAAGAATTGGTTGGTTGTAGCCTTTATGGAAATTGGGAATTATTTTCGGCCTTGAAAGAGAAAAAAAGGGCAACAAAAGATTAGATTAATATGAAACAAAGTTTAGATTTTCTAACATTTGATTAATATTAATGTATTTGTTATTACTGAGTTTACAATCATTTTTATGCTCAAGCATGTGATGAGAGATAGTATTTGATTCTATAATTAATATCAGACAAAAATAACGGAGCGGATCACCTCATTCAAATAATACACCATTTCATACTACACTAATAAAATAATGACACTAGGATATTTTTTAAATTAATAAAATAAAAGACTAAAAGATTAATCATCATACACCAACATTTTAGTAAATCAAACCAATAAATAAATATAATCACACTTCCAATTCCATCTTGTTGGAGGAGAAACACCATATTACTTCAAGTCATACATGCAAATTTTCGAGCTGCTCATTTTCTGATCATTCTTGAAACACCATTATTGTTCTTGAAATTCCACTTTCACTTTGTTATTTATCATTCTTTTGTTTTTCCCCTTTTTCTTCTGAACCAAGGTCTAACTTTAATCTCAATAGAAATTCCACTCTGATGTTTCTTAATTGTGGTTGTTCATCATGTCTATGATAAATTTGTATTCAGAAATGCAGAAAGGAATCAATATAAACTAAAATTATAATTACAAGAAATTAATAATATAATCCGTATTAATGACGGCACTTCGGCAACGCGGAGGATGAATTTGAAAACAAAAAAATCAAAGCCCTAATCCCCAAAAGACATTCATTTCAAAATTATGAATCCCTCTAATTAAAATAAAACGCCATTCTTCCATCTCTGGTTTCATCCATCCCATCCATGTCATAAATTCAGACTTTGTCGAGCTACTGAAAATTGAAAAACTAGAAGCAGCAGCAGGAGAAGACAACGAGTGAAGAGAAAGAAGATGATTCAGTTGCTTTTCAGCCTAATATTCACTGAATGACACTGATTAAAAAAATCCAAGTGTCATTATTTTGTTAGTGTAGTATTGAAATGGTGTATTATTTGAATGAGGTGATACTCCCATTTATTCGAGTCATATTCCATTTTAAGTGTCTCACATAATTTTGATCGTTGGGAAAATACCATGATATTTGATTCCTTGATTAACATTAAGCAAAAAATAATACAGTACTCCAACTTATTTAAGTCATAGTATTATATTTTAGTTATCTCATACTATTAGTTTGAGTAAATAATTCACAATATCTATCGGCACGCGGTCAAAGTACCTTTTTTTTTCTTTTCGTTTTGAATTTTTCTTTAATTTTAAGTTTTATTTACATATCTTTGAAAACCAATAGAATAAACAAGATAACCACATTAATACATGGTGATATACTTTTTTCTTTTACCTTTTTTTGCAAAATCTATACTTTCTTTTAAAAACAAGAAAAAACATTAATATATAATGATAATAGTGTTACATTAATATATGATGACGATGATATAGTTTTTACTTCATCCATAAAATAATAACTAACCTATCTTGTCATTTTAAACATTCACGATTTTAAGGTTTTATTTTTAATAAATAGATCACATAATCCACAAAATTATTTATACATATTTCACTATAAACTAAAGTACATAAACATATAAATCACCTTTTATTAACTTATATATTCCATTTAAATTTCATCACAAAATTATTACTCCCATTTTTTAAAAACTAGTGTTAACACCCATGCTATGCATGGAACAAAAGAGTTTAAAAAAATAAATACTCCCTCCGTCCCAATAAATATGAAACATTTGGTTTCCGGCACAGGATTTTATGTAAGTGTTATTTTGTGAGTTAATGAAGAGAGAGTAAAGTAAGAGAGAGGGAAAAGTAGAGAGAGTAATGTTTCCATTTTAGGAAACGTTTCATTTTTAGTGGGACAACCCAAAAAGGAAAACGTTGCATTTCTAATGGGACAGAGGGAGTATAAAATAAAATTAAAATAAATATAAAATATGTGTAAGTAAAGACTAAAAAATAAAATTAGATAATTTGAAAATCCTACATACAATATCTGGACGATCATTTAATTTTAGTCTCTTAACTCCAAGAAATCTACTCCCTCTGTACTAAAAAAAATATAAACATTTAAAATGGCATGGGTTTTAATACACAATTAGTGAAGTAAGTGAGAAAAATTGATAAAGTAAAAGAGAATAAAAGAAAATTGAGTAAAGTAAGAGAGAAAGAGAAAAAATAGTGAACGTAGAGTTGGTAGATTGTGGGGTCCATGTCCTAAAATAGAAAGATTCTAAAATTTCTATTTTTTAGGAACGACCCAAAATGGAAATAGTTGCTATTTTTAAAAAACGGAGGGGTAACAATCTCTGGCCACTTCGGATTACATGTAAATGTAATAAACAAATTTGGATAACCAATCCATCTATAAATAGCCATCGCATCTTGATAATTTTGGATCATATATCTTGCATCACCAACAGAACTGGAAGGCAGAATGATTGATTTACCATGTATCGAACCATCTGTCTCACCTTGCAGTACAACCTCCGCCAAACCACTATACATCACAGCACATAATTTTTTTTGCTGGGTTCTAACAAACAATAGACGATCAGTCTCAAGCATAGTATATAAGCATCAACAACAAATTATTGGAATAAATCAATATTTAATTTGACTCTACACATTAAAGTACTTTCAATCAAATAGAAAAATTCAAATACACTTTAATTATAGAAAATGTTTTAGTAAACAACATAATAATAGAATCAAATGTAACATCAACGTCATCATTATAGAATAGTAGTATATAATTTTGTCTCTTGAAAATAAAACATATATTTGCCCATGACTAAAAACATGCATTTTAGAAATAGGCCAACATGAGCAATCAAATACTAAAATAACCTAAAATTTCCACAATTAATATACTCGCTTTAGCATAATTTAAGTCAATAGATAATAGTACCTATAGGTATATATCTTGAATAAAATATGATTAATAATTTAATTATTATATACTTATATTATATCTACAAATATTTACGATAATTTAATTATACCACAATAAATTTAGTTTACCAATTAATAAAATAAAAACCCTTAAAATTGAAATTGTAATGAGTATTTATTATAATGACTTTGGCATACCCGAAAGGAACAAAAAATTTGTTTGGTTTGTTTGGTTTATTATAATTAAAATAAAAAGTAATAATGATATTTTATAAAATATTAAATTATAAAAGTATATTAAAAAGATTGATGAAAGCATAATCAAATATACCTTTAAAAATATAAATTATAAGTATTTATTATAATAATTTTTTAACAAACTAATTTTTTCAGTTAAGATTGACAGGAGTACTATAAGCATTTTATAATTAAATATAATTAGTGTCACAGACCTTACTATAAATTAGTTCTCGAATAATTAAAAATTAACTATATATATACACTGAAATAAATATTCAAAATTTACAATAATTCAAAACGTTTGAAAAATTTTAGGTTTGATATTTATATATATTTAGAGCTAGTAATTTCTCTAACAGAATATAATTAGTAATATAAAATTTACTATAATTAACTTCTACAATCAATTGGGAACTAACTCCATAAATACATCAGTCATCAAGTGAATATTCAAATCTCACTATAATTATAAAACGATCACTTTTGATATTTTAGGTTTGGTACTTTAATTTTTTTCAATATTAATATATAATTTTTTATTTACTTATAATCAGCTAAGTTTTTTTATACTTACAGTTTTACAAAAACACAGTACTAATATGAATTAGTAAAAATTTATTACTATCACTATTAATCGTCCCAAGTCCCACCACCCAAATTAAATCGCCGTTACTAAAAAAAGAGAATATCAATTAGTACAAAATTATTACTATCACTATTATTATTTATTATAGAATATACATGAAATAAATCCCAATTTTACTACATAAATTAATATTTAATCTAACCCTAATACTTCCTCACACATAAGAGCCGCCCCCATCTCTTTCCAATTTCTCTTTCTTTTCCCAATTAAATCTGCTACTATCACCGCTCCTTCCGCCCTGCATCGCCGGTTCATCCGCCGTACCTCACGCTTGCTTGCTTCACCTATCTCACCAACCTCGGCCAGCCGCCGCCTCCGGCAATTCTCTCGGTCAACCGCCTACCGTTTCCGCTGCTTTTTTTTTTCTCCTTCGTCTACTTTTCTTCTTCTCGCCATTGTGTCATATCTCTCTCGGTTTCACTCCCCATCCTAGTTGTTGCCGCCGCGGCCCCGGCAGCCACTGCACCGTCACTCTCTGTTCCTTCATCCCGGCGTTACCCTTGTTCACGGTGAGAAATCTCTCTCTTAATTCTATTCATGTTTTACAGAATTTGTAAAATAAACTAAATATTTTGGTCTTCAAATTTTCAGAAACGGGTAGATATAAAGATACTACCTTTGTCTGTCGCCGGAGTGATCGTCGGATTCTGGGCTGAATCGGTCCGAGATAGGCACTGCATCAAAAAAAAATAGTTTACATTAGTTCACATAAAGAAATGAATAAATGCAGTCTCAATTGATTGCACACCTATTTATCAGTGTTTCAAAACTTGTTTGAGAAGTCTCTGCAATGCATTTGATTGGACCATTAATTTAGCCACTGTTTTTTTTTCATCAATAGTTTTATATTTGTATATTAGTATTAGTATTGGTGGAGGAGATAGATGTAGTATAGAAGTATAGATATCCAATACTATATTTTAGGAAAAGGAGAGAAAAGAAGAAAAAGAAGATTAACAGTCTATTCTCTCTCTTCAAACTACCATCATTACATAGAGAAGAGAAGAAGATGAGAAGGCAAGCATGGGATAGATAGAAAAAGGTGTCATGGCAAGCATGAGAGGCTACAAAGCCTACTTATTCTGAACTCAATTTTTTATAATAATAAAGGTATGTCGTTCTTTTTTTTTATGGTTGCACATTAATCCTATGACTCTACACATTCTATCATCTATGATTAATACAAAAATATTAATCATATGCTTATTACAAATTCTACACATTCTTTCTTTTTAATTGAGGTACTTATTAGTTACAAATTTTTATAAGTCATTAATGTTTGCTTTGATTTTTCATGTTGTAGGTAATTAGAAGGTCAATTATATTTTGTAAACAATATTTAATACAATAGAAATTTACTAATGATGTGTATTTAATTTTTCAGGATGGCTTGCAAAGAGGCTTAAAGGATAATGGAATGCTTTGGCAGATTAGAATAAATATATATTGCATTCTTAAATATCGTAATAGAGTAAAAATAGGCCTTCATGATAACATAAATAGGCCTGCTGCCTCTACACATTTTTCCAGAATGGCCGAAAATTGTGCAAAAAATGAAACATGATATAGAATATTAATATAAAATGGTGCAAAAAAAAATGCAAAAAGCAACAGTGGTAATGTACAGTTTCCCGCCAAAAAGGGCAAAACTGGTATTAAAAAAATTTCTCCAAAAACTCTCACTTTATATATTGATAGATTACACCAATAATACGAATCTTTAAATAAGATATATAAACTAGTAATTAATTACTTTGACTAGGCTACCACTATTTTCATTAACACAAATGTTAAATTAGGAATCACTATTTGCTTAAATTGGTGGAAAATTTTGTTTATGGTGAAATATAAATTTTTAATGTATGCGTCTCAGATAACAAATGAAAAATGTTTTACTAAAAGCTGTTATCGTTGAGGATTGTTTTGCAGATCTTCTTCTTCTGATTATGGAAAATGATCAATTGCGTTATGCATTTCGAAAAATTCTCCTAGTTTCAGTTGTTGATTAATTGAAGGGTAGAAGCAGAAGATGAAAAGGGAGATTCTTGTTAGAAAGGAGAGAATAAATTAGAATGAAATTAGTTGCGTAAATGATTGAGTCAGTATCAGTTATAGAATAGGATGATCTACTTACATTAGAAAGAACATAGTATATATTTAAAGGGACCTGTATTCTATACAATAACCATCTCATCACTTTGCATCAAGGTTTTAACCTATTTAGCTGTGAGTTTTGTGCTTGTTTGTTGAGTTAGGATTTTAATTATGTATTTGATTTGGCAGCATGGGTTCGAAGAAGGCCAAAGTTGCGGCTGCTGTAACTCCCGAGGAGGATTATGGCGATAGATGGTCGTGGAACGATGATGTTTTGACGGAGATATTTGTCCTGTTACCCGATGCAAGTTGGTATGTAAACATTGGCTCTCACTGGTGGATTCTGCCACCTCCACACCCTGCGCGGCGGCCGTCTTTTATCCTGAACCCCGCGGTGCTTTATCATCCATCCTATAATGAATGGTGAAAAGCTGATGATACCTTGCACCTTCTCTGTTCCAAAACCCGTTATAAAACATTCTTGTAATGGCCTCTTTCCCTCCAAAAAACACTTTCTATGTTTACAAGCTTGTTTGCATTAGGTCAACCACAGACCTTCACACTAATCCTTTTGAGATACATACTTACCACATCCAGATTTATCGTCTATACAAATCTAGATGTCTCACAAAGGACCACAATCAATCAATTGAGGTGTTTGAGTTGAAGATGAATGATGATCCTTCTTTTTCGTGGTACAATGAAACAATCTCTCAGTATGAACCTAGCTTTACTTTTCAATTGAGATTCATCAACGTGCAGTGTAGTGTTCTATACGTGCAAGAAGATCAGTGTCTACAATTTCCTCGACAAAAGCTGTAAGCTGCTCGTTGATTTGGCGGGCCAACCATTCAACATGAATTTTATAAATAAGCGTCCTTGGTTTAAAATGTATGAATTTATTGAATGCTTAGCCGTGGTTTGATTGATGCAACTTAGACTTTGATGGTATTACTATGTAGATTAGACTACAGCTCTATGCTGAAGATCTTTGGTTAGTTGTTTGCTAAGTTATGTCTTGATACAACATTTTGTATTTTCTTATGTTGTGTTTATGAACAATCTTTATTTAAGCTAGGGGTCGATTAGTCCTAAATCTTAAAGTTAGAAGTCGAATTTATCGAATCATTTTCTGGCCAAATTGCAATACATTCTATCTCCGTCCCAGATTTAATTCACTAAGCACCATTTTTTCATTTAATTCACTACCTACCATTTTCTTGCTGAAAAGAAACAACCTCCCTTAATTTGTGATAAATTAATATTGGAACGGGTATTCTTAACTAGACAAAATTAAATAACTCTACAAATTCCTAAACAACTAAGTTGAAAAGATAAGAGGGAAATTAAATAACTCTACAAAATTAAATAACTCCACAAATTAAAATTTTCATTCTTAGCTTGTTTGTGTTGCTATCATTTTTGCAGAATGAATAATACTAATCCATTTTGTTATTTTTAATATACTAGACTATATAGCATATCATCTTGTTACTCTTTAAATTTAACCTCTTCAACTATGATTGTTATTTTTTCCATACAAATCTCCCCATTTTGTCATTTCAATCACCCATAACACTTTTACAATAGATAAGTTCTTAAACATAAATATCATTAAAGTTCTTTGTAGGGAGTAATAAGTCTAACTGATAAGTTCTTAAATATTAAATTATACATATTTAAAATTCTTTATAGGGAGTATAAAGTTTAATTGATAAAGTTTTCAGGAAGATCATCCAAATAAAAATGCATCTAAATATGAAAACGCAGTCCAAATCTTGTATGTGATCTAATACTTAAAAAATAACTACAAATACGGTAGTGGAAAAGTAAGAGAGAGTATGAACTTTGGGTTAGACACTGAGTTTTAATAAATAAGAGGAAAAGAAATAGTTCATATTCTGGGGGACAGAGAGAGTATTAATCAGTCTCAGTCATTTTATAAAATCTGGATTGATGTCTTTTTTTTAATCATTTTAGATCATCATTTATTAAAATAATCAAAAATAAACTAACAATAACCTAAAAATGCCCTCCATATAATTTTATTGTGCATTTTTTTTTATTACAATTCAATTTTTCATAAATCAAAACCCTAAGTTCTTGAACATAATTATACGTATTTAAAGTTCTACATAAAATAACAATAACCTAAAAATGCTCTCCATATAATTTTATTCTGCGTTTTTTTATTAAGATTCAATTTTGTACAAATCAAAACCCTAAGTTCTTGAACATAATTATACGTATATAAAGTTCTACGTAAAATAAGTTTAGCAAACAAAGCTTCATTTGTTTTCATAAAAACCTATTCCGTATAAAGAAGAATTTCTCTGTAGAAGTCGAAAGCCTCTTTCTCCGGCGATTGGAAAAATCTGGTAAAGTTCAGTGCTTAATTTTATTTTCACGATTATAAAATAAAATAAAATATCACTATACCGACCAAATTGCTTTCTGCATTTCGAAATTTGTAGTTCACAATTATCCAATTTACCTTGCTTTTTGTTTCACTCATTGATGAACTGTGAGTTTTTTGTTTGTTTGTTTGTTTGTATGTTTGTTGAGCTAGGGTTTCAATAGGTTGATTTAAATAGTTACATTTTTGTATTGAACAATGTAATTGAGAATCAGAAATCATGGCTTTGTTTCTCTATCTCTTTCACATTTAGTTTTATTTTCTATATTGTGTTGGTAAAGAAAACTTGTAGCTTTAGTATTTCTGTGAGGTTTTTTATTGTTTGTTAAGCTAGGGTTTCAATAGGTTTCTTTAAGTACTTGCCTATTGTATTGAACAATGTACTTAACTGACAGTCAAAAAATCATTTCTTTGTTTCTCTCTATGTGATAAAATACAGAAAATATAGCAATAGAAAGGACTCTAGGAGCATATGAAAATGTAATCCCAATTCGGCCTCGTTACTAGTATTTATTCATGGGGTTTCAAGATTTCTTTCCGAATTAGAATATTAATGGACTGCTTATGTATTTGATTTGGCAGCATGAAGTCAAAGAAGGCCAAAGTTCTTGCTGCTGTAACTCCTGAGGAGGAATATGGTGATAGATGGTCGAGGCTGATCTGGAACAACGATCTTTTAACAGAAATATTTGTCCGGTTACCTGCAAAATATGTTACCCGATGCAAGTTGGTATGCAAACATTGGCTCTCACTTGTCTCCTCTGAAAAATTCTACCATCTCCACACCATGCGCTGCCCAAACCTGCGCCCGTCTTTTATCCTGGATCGGAGGACTTCCATCTCGCAGTTCTTAATCATCGATCCAATAATCAATGGTGAAAAACAGATGACACCTTACACCTTCTCTGTTCCAGATTCCATGATAAAAAATTCTTGTAATGGCTTGATGCTGCTACAGTCTCGCTCTCGCTCTCGCCATCCAGAAAAGAGTTTCCATGTTTACAATCCGACCACTAAGCTGTCAAGAAAGGTCAGTGTGACCGATGCTCATATTGGCAACAGCCCTTATATTGTGGAGATTGCCTTAGCTTTTGATCCTTCAAAGTCGCCTCATTACAAGGTTGTTTGCATTAGGTCATCCACATCCCGTTCCACCCCTTATCATAAGATGCATACTTATCAGATCGAGGTTTATGACTCAGAGAGTCACGCTTGGAAGCTTAGGTTGGGACCATTTACGTATCCTAAAAGGCTTTACTTGTGTGGCGGACGTGGGGGCGTGTATTGTAAAGGCTCGATATATTGGGAGAACTATAATGACATCATCGTCTACTATGATATTGCTCGGAATGAATTCCAAAATCTCTCTATGCCTGATTATCCACCTCACGAACCAGGAATAGTACATTGGAGAACTACTTCCGGTCTCCAAGGTGCAAATGGTTGTCTTTACAAATCTAGATGTCTCATAAAGGACAACCGTCAATCAGTTGAGCTTTTTGAGTTGGAGATGGATGATGATCGTTCTTCTTCGTGGCTCTTGAGGTACAATGAAACAATCTGTCAGCATGAACACACTAACTTTTCTTATGGACACAATAACTTTCCTTATCTACTGAGATTCATTAAGGGATCGTACGGCACAGAGACGTGCAGCGTAGTGTCACATATGTGCGGGAAGATCAGCGTCTATAGTTTCCTTGACAAAAGCTATAAATTTCTCGTTGATTTGAAGCGCCAACCATTCCGCAGTAAGGCATATCGTCAGGCTCCTGAGTCGAAAATGCATGAATTTATTGAATGTTTGGCTGTGGTTTAAGGGATGAGATGCAAACTTACTTTGATGATATTACTTAGTTATGGCTAAGTATGTCTTGATGTAACATTTTCTTTACTATGAGTTAGTCCAAAACCTTGAAGTTTTGAGTCAAATTCATTGAATCAGCTCGTTGTCAAACCAAGTTTTAATGCATTATTGGTAAAGTATGATAAAAATAAGAAAACGGGTAAAATATGAATGAGAATGAGATAGAGAAAATTGGTGATAAATGAAATTAATTTTCATAGACGGATCAAAACGTGCAAAGGTCTCTAAACCTTTTCTATTAAGCTATTTCGCTTTATTCTCTATATTGTGGCTGGGAAGGAACCTTGTGAATTTAGTGTTTGATCTGTGAGCTTGTTTGTAAAGCTAGGGTTTGGGCGCTTGGAATCTGATCATTACAAAATCCACTCGTTACGAGATTGTTTGTTCTTCCTCTAGTTTTTAGATGATGAAAATGTGTTAGAGAAAAGTGACTCGGAAACGAATGTTCATGTACAAGTAGAAGATAAAATGAGATTCTCAGCCTGATTTGAGATTCACCAGAGAAATGATTTCAAGTGTGTGTATATGTTGATTTTGGTGATAACAATATGAAATAAACTAATAATTTGAGCTCTTCAAACAGATCATGTAAAGTAATCCACATTTCTGGAACTTGGAATATGATCATAACAAATCGCCTCATTACAAGATTGTTTGCTCTTTCTATAGTGTTTACATTGCCATTGTAGATGATGAAAATGCATTTAGGGAGATAAAAGTAGAAGATAAAAGGTAGATTCTCAACTCAACTAGTCCTTCTCACTTGTGCAGCTTGAGGTTGCATGAAGGTCTTGGGTCATGGCATGCGACTAGTCAAGACTCAAAACCTTTCCGTTTTAGTTGTGATTTTGTTTTGTTAGTTAAGCTACGGTTTCAATAGGTTGCTATCAGTTGCTACACTTTTGTACCGATCAATGTGCCGTAATATTGACAATCCAAACTCATGGCTTCTTTTCTATCTCGATCTCTTTTTCCTTGTTTCTTTCATATACCAATCTTGTTGGATTGGGGTCTGAGATCAAATGTCATATGCATTTTTATTGCTTGTATACAAATAGTAAGAGGCATTTTGGTAGGGTATATAACTCATCTATCTATCTTGGAGTTATATGACAAAAAATGACTTAAAATGTGTGTTCTGACCATGTTTTGTTTATTTATCTTCCCTACCAAAACGCACCTAACAATAGCCCCATTTAAAATACAAGAAAATATAGCAATAGAAAGCACCCTTAGTTTATGAAAATGTAATCCATGTTCAGCATAAGTTTTCAGATTTGTTTCTGGATTAGGTGAAGGATTTCTTGTAAAGATGAAGAATGGTGAAAAGATGATGATACCTTACACTTCCAAAACCCATAATAAAAAGTTCTTGTAACGGCCTGATGCTGTTACTGTCTTGCTCTCACTCTTTCCCTCCAAACAACAGTTTCTATGTTTACAATCCGACCACTAAGCTGTCAAGAATGGTCAGTGTGACTGATGCTGATAGTGACAACATCCCTTATATTGAGGCGTTTGCCTTAGCTTTTGATCCTTCAAAGTCACCCCATTACAAGGTTGTTGCATTAGGTCATCCACATACCGTTCTGCCCCTTCTCATAAGATGCATACTTATCAGATCGAGGTTTATGACTCAGAGAGTCGCACTTGGAAGCTCAGGTTGGGACCATTTACGCATCCTAAAAAAAACTTTACTTGTGTGGCGGATGCAAGGGTGTGTTTTGTAATGGCTCGATATATATACTAGGAGAACTATAATGAAATCGTCTACTATGATATTGCTTAGGGGAAAATGGCTGTCTATACAAATCTAGATGTCTCACATAGGACAACTGTCAATTAATTGAGTTGTTTGAGTTGGATATGGATGATGATCGTTCTTCTTCGTGGTTCTTGAGGTACAATGAAACAATCCATCGGGATGAATCCACCTCCCCATTTATTGGCCGTACTCATCTCTTGAGATTCATTAAGGGATCATACGGAATAGAGACGTGCAGTGTAGTAATGTCTCATATGTACACTAAGATCAGCGTCTATAGTTTCCTCGACAAAAGCTATAAGTTGTTTGTTGATTTGAAGCACAAACTGTTCTGCACTAAAGCACATCGTCAGGCTCCTAAGTTGAAAATGTATGAATTTATTGAATGTTTGGCTGTGGTTTATGTTAGGTTTGTGGTCATGAGACTTGGCTCGGACCTGGCTCGGATCAGTTGCATTGGAGTGAGGGTGCATGTGCACCAGCACCACAGCTAAGTATATGGGTTGCAGATTGAGTTAGTTATAACTAACAAGGAGCAAAGCTGGTATATATAGTGTGTGACACGGTTTTCACTTCATTCAACAGAAAGCATCCAGAAACAGAGGGAGAAAAGAAGAGAGAAAGGAAGAGTGAAACACATCTTCTTCATCTTGTAGTTGTGAATAAAGATCCCCATATAGTTTCCCGTGAACGTAGGTTTGATAAAACCGAACCACGTAAAATTCCCTTGTGTGCTGTTCATTTCTCGAGCATACAATCGCCAATTCCAACAATTGGCGCCATCCCGTGGGAATCGAGAAAGGAGATGGCGATGGCGTGTTACGATACCGAGAAGTTTAATGGT
The DNA here is from genome assembly GCF_023119035.1 of Salvia hispanica. Lineage (NCBI taxonomy): Eukaryota > Viridiplantae > Streptophyta > Magnoliopsida > Lamiales > Lamiaceae > Salvia > Salvia hispanica. The sequence continues at coordinate 25,833,898 of NC_062968.1, read as the reverse complement.
AGGAATGACTTCGGCCTCTGGAAAATTAAGATGCAGGCATTGCTCAGTCATCAAGGTTTGGATGAAGCACTGGAGGCGATAGAGACTGACGAGAGGCCGAGCGGCAAGAAGCTCGAAATCTTGAAGAAGTCTAAAAGTGCGATCATCTTGAATCTTGACGACAAAGTTCTCAGAGAAGTTGCGAGAGAAGACTCTGCTGCATCAACTTGGAAGAAATTGGGAGAGCCGTACATGACCAAATCTTTGGCAAACAGGTTATATCTCAAACAACGCCTTTATTAATTTAAATTCAGCGATGATAAGCCGATTGGGGATCAGTTGGATCAGTTTAACAAGATTGTAGATGATCTTGAGAATGTAGATGGTAAGATGGAAGAAGAGAATAAGGCAATAACACTTTTGAATGCGCTTCCTAAATCGTTTGAGCAGTTAAAATATACTATGTTGTATGGAAGGGAAAAGACTATCTCTCTGGTAGAGGTGCAATCGGCCTTAAAATCAAAGGATCTGCAAAGATCCGGAGCCACTCCGTCTTTTATGATAAACCACAACAAATTTTAGACACATATTATAAAATTAATTTATGATTAATAATCTGTTATATATTATAGTGCATCAAATGATACATAAGAGCTAGTTCGACGATAGAAGGTTGTTGCTATCAACGTCTAGGCGTGTGACACTTCAAGTATATTAGTTAATATATTCAAAATATATAATTATGTCTTCATTCATGTAATTTTAGATAATAATATTAAATGACCATGTATTGACCCTACTTTGCATATTTCTTCATGTGTTATAATATATAGAAAATATTTGAAATTACAAGCTTCAAATTATATTTCAAATTACAAAAATTAAAGTAGTCGAAAGAAATGAAATAATACAATGTACGTGAGAGATCCAAGTGAAAAATAAAACTAAATCAATTAGTGTTTAGAATAAAGGATAATTTGAATAAATTTATGAAAAATAAGTTTATACTTATAGATACAAAATGTTAATTCAGATATTATGTACTAGCAAAACTAATCAACAAATAATTTTATAATATAATTTATTTTACTATTATATTCTTTTTATTTTGATTCAATAAATTTAATTTAATTTTTAGTATTTTCACTCTTTTTTGTTTTGTTCTTTTTACTTCTTTAGTTCTTTTATCTTGTTTCAAATTTTTTTGTTGGGTTTTGGAACAAAAGTTATGTATTTTGTTGGGTTTTTTTGGATTTTGTTGGAGTTTTGTTGTTTAAAATGGAACATCTTCATGCTATATGGCTTTTTAAAGTCTTGATCATTTTTTGAAGCAATATGTAATCGTGTTGTTATCGTGCTTAGGTTGTTGTCGTGTTGTTATCGTGTCGGGTCAACCCAAAGTGGTTCGTGTTGGTATCGTGTTCAGGTCGATGTCGTGTTCTTATCGTGTCCAGGACGATATCGTGTTCTTATCGTGTCGGGTCAACCCAAAGTGGTTCGTGTCGTTATCATGTTCAGGTCGTGTCCAGGTCGTGTCCGGGTTTGAAGGTGGCGGGTTGGGTTCGTGTTCGGGTTTGGGGTTTCCTTAACAGGTTGGGTTCGGGTTTGGCCTTATTGGGTTGGGTCGTTATCGGGTTGACCCGATAACGACCCAATCCGCACGATTTGCCAGCCCTACCTGGGCATATCAAGAAGAATTGCTTCTCATGGAAGAGGAAGCAAGCATCGGAAGGAAATGATCAAGGGTCTACTGATGTGGTCCAGGAAGAGCCGATCCACCAAATTATGAATGTTGTGGAGACTGCTATAGGTGAATCTTGGATATTAGACTCAGGCTGCGGTTTTCATGTGAGCTCTCAAAAAGATTGGTTTGAAGATTTTCAGGTTTCAAACGGTTCTGTGCAATTGGGAAACAATCAAGTTTGTGCCATCAGAGGCATTGGAAATATCAGGATAAAGCTATCAGATGGTTCTATTGTTTTGCTCACTTCTGTCAGGTTTATCCCAGAAATTAAAAGAAATTTAGTTTCCCTTGGAGTTCCAAATCAGAAGGTAAAAAGTTGTGCATCTACAAAGGATCTAAAACTGTAATGACTGCCATTAGAAGGCATACTCTCTATTATCTTGAGGGTGCTATTGTAACCGGAAGTGCAAATGTTACTGAGAATGCAGCAGATATTGTAACATGGCACAACAGATTAGGCCATTTGGGAAGCAAGGGGATGATAGAGTTGGGCAAGAAAGGAGTCTTCAGAGCTGATAGGAGCTTGGATCTCAGCAAGTGTGAGCAATGTATGATGGGGAAAAGTAAGAAGTTACCTTTTCCAAAGGGGAAACACACCTCAGAATCTGTCCTTGAGTACGCTCACAATGACATTTGGGGGCACTCTCAACCAGCCACTATGAATGGGGGAAGGTATTTTATGACAATCATAGATGACTTCTCAAGAAAATTGTGTGTTCAAGTTTTGAAAGAAAAGTCAGATGCCATAAAATTCTTCAAAGAATGGCATCTAATGGTGGAGAGAGAGAAGAGGATTGGTCTGAAGTGTCTAAGGACAGATAATGGTCTTGACTCTGGAGTACTGCTCTTCTGAGTTCACTGAGTATTGCAAAAGCAAGGACATTAAAAGGTGTAACACCCCCCAACCCGATCGTCGGCCGGCCGAGTAGGTGATGTCACAATTCCGGTATCATAAAGTATGGAAATTTAAAATTTTTAATTTCTGAAATATTCAAAAACAAATCTTTAAATCAATAATTAATATTTACAATTATAGCGGAAGTAGCTTAGTATAATATTTAGTGCTAACATGCCACAATTAACTATTCGAAAGATCTATCGGTAACAGAGCTCAGTGACCCGCCAAGGATGCAGTGCTGAGACAGACATTAAGAAACCTCAACTGGTACTCTCCAATGCCGACTAACCTTAGCCCACTCAATACTTTAGCCAAAATTCTCTACAAGCAAGAATCATATAACTTAATAAATTTCTCTAAACTCTTATTATTATCCATTTATTTAGAATAAATAATTACCGCATCTATCATATTATTATCATCTAATTAATTTCTATCATAAATTGGGCAGCATTTCCCCCTATAACCAACTTATGTCCGAAATTCAACATAATCAACTTATGCCCGAAATTCAACAGTAGACAAAATCAATCGCAGAACATAACAACGAGCATTAATATTCACATAGCATCAAGTATTCCACGTGACATCTACAAGCAGTATCACATACTAACACACACTGCACCTAAACGAATCACCCACCTTTTCACATATCCAAATACACATATATACAGCCCCCATTAAGTGCTTAGTTACAGACTAGGGTACGCGGACCAGATCAGAAACAGAATCAGATGCAGACGCGGATTTTGTCCTCGAGAGGACTCCGCTCAGGCCACCCATTTAGGGTGCACACAGAGACAAAGATCAGAGATCACAGATACCAGATAAATCAGAGACAGAGATTAGAGACAGAGACAATCCTCGCTTCGGTTATCCAGAAGACGAGTGATCGCAGATAATGCAGCGCTGTTGTCCTATGGCATGCCAATTGTACCCACAGAATATACTCAAGCACGGGGCGTAAACATATACTCATTTTCATCTCAATACTTGTTCTCAATAATTTCTAACATAACACATCAACAACTTTAATCATACCAGATCACATCAATGAATAGATTAAATTCCAATGCTCTCATCATACCATCACATATCCATAAAAATTCACATAATTCACGTCATAAATAGCATATACAAATCACAGATTGTGTCACTGATTAGCACATAATATTATGTATGAAAATTATGAATAATAATTTCAGGAATTAAGTCCTATTAGAAAATACGCTACCTTATGACTCAATGTAATCGACCAAGTAGGGACATAACATGAACTTATATTCTTCCCTTTTATTTTTCATAACTACAGCATTCAACAGTTCATCACATTCTCATACTTTGCTTCATAATTTTCTTATTTAATTACTAATCACAATTCATCGAATTAACAAGTCATATATAATATCATAAGGACATTTAATTATCACATAAAAGCACATATGAGAATTAGGCTTTTTAAGTGCTAAGCATGCTACCTGATAGACTCATGAGCATAAGTCATTTTACCACCTTTACTTTTCCGTCACTTCGTATCTTTTTTCTCTTTCGATCATTATCTTGTCTTTGCGACCACCGATGATAAACATTTGCCTTATGTACTATTCACAGACAGCTCATATTAATTATACACATTCTTTATATCATCATTTATAATATATATTCACTATTTATTCATTTTTTTCAATAAACCTTCAAATAAAAAAAACCACCTATTATTATGTTACCATTCACCAGATACTATTTACTCATAGGCTACTTTCATAAACTCCTTAATAATTTACGTAGTCATCCATACATACCCTGAATCGTAATTTCGTTATCAACACTAATTATTTTTCTCTACTTGTCTTTCGCTTCTAAACATGTTAATCACCTCAGCACCTACATTACAGATTATGCTTCGATTATCAATATTAAGTACACTTACATTCTTGACCTACTTAATCACATTTATTCATTTGTCATTAGCATCCATTCTCTACTCATAAAAACCGTCAACAGTGGACAATCTAACTAATTTTCAGAATATACTTAAATCATTTATCGCATATTCTACAAATTCATGTTATGGTCCAAGTCATTTCTAAACGGGATACTTACGTTCAAATTAATCAAATAGAACTCATGGCAAATGCAACTTCTCCGACATTCCCCATTCTTAGTATACATGTTATATTCATTTCTTATTTCAAAGCATGCTTAATCACATTATAAACATATCACTATAATTAAATCAAACAATTGCTCAACATTAATTAATAATTTTAGTCTCACTATTTTCGATTCTTATGTGTCTTCCAATTTATGGTATTCTAACTTTCAAATCAATGATCAAACAAGTCTATCAACGTTTAAAACATCACATAGTAATTGCTAAATCGAACATTAAATCACATAGTCACTACTACTCCATTGGGGCAAAACTTCCAGTTTGTATAACTCATTATATAACAAATTTCATGTCATAAAAATAGTATAGAAACAAAGAGCTTACTTGATTTGCCGAGTTCTACGAAATTACCCATTCAATTAATTGATTATCTTAGAAATAAATTGAAGAAAGCTTGGAGACTCATAGATGGCTATGGCCGTCCCCTCCTCTCCCACTATTGCAAGGGTGTATCAAGTGGGAAATGTACTTTCTTTTCTTTTTATATGTATAATAAATTAGCTTCAATGAGATATTTTTGCTCAATATGTGGTACTTAATTAATTAAACACATGACAATATTTTAGTAATACACTTGAGAGCTCATTTTTTTTCTAGAATTTTCTTTAGCTTCTAGACTAAATAAAATATTGCAACCAAGTCATGACTAATTTATAGAAAATATACGGCACTTTAGTTTAGGTAACTAGGATTAGTTTTGTTTACACTAATTACTACTAGTTTATTTCTCTATTTAACTATAATGTATATTCTAATTTCTATTTATTCCATTTGCATACTAACATAAATTCATAAAATACATCATATCATAGTTTTATATAAATTACTTCAAATACATTTTCTTCAATTATTACTATTTTCCATATCGATTTTATTAACCAAAATCCCTGATCGTCGATTTCTTACATAAAACAGTAAATTCCGTCTAGGGTCATTTTTGGGATGTTACAAAAGGCACAAAACTGCACCCAGAAATCTCCAGCAGAACGGTGTTGCAGAAAGGATGAACAGAACAATAGTTGAAAGAATGAGGTGTATGCTACTGAGTTCTGGTGTTGATAAAAGGTTATGGGGCGAAGTTGTAGCAACAACAGCTGTACTGATAAATAAGTCCCCCTCATATGCTGTAAATTTTGATATACCAGATGCAAGATGGTATGGTCATTTACCTGATTTCAGTAGACTTAAGTCCTTTGGTTGTAGGGCTTATGCACATATTAGGCAAGGGAAGTTGGAATCAAGAGCTCTCAGATGTATTTTCTTGGGGTATCAGAGTGGATCAAAAGCCTACAGACTATGGTGCACTGAACCAAGAAGTGAAAAACTAATAGTAAGCAGAGATGTTACCTTTGATGAGGCATCAATGCCATACCTGACTGAAACAAAGAAGGATATTGCAGTTGGGGTGGAGTCTGAAGAGAAGGGCATCAATGAACCTATAGACACAAATGCAGATGATAATCTGATGCCTCCAACAAATGCTCAGCCCAGATTACCTAGAGATCCAGAAGTTCCAAATGCTGCAAGAGATAGGCCGAGGAGAACACAAAAAGTGCCAGCTATGTTTTCAGATTATGAAATGGCCTATTTTGCACTAAGTGTAGCAGAATGCGTAGAGTTTGATGAACCTGCTACATTTGAGGAAGCTAAGAAGGGAAGTGAATGGCTTGAAGCCATGAAAGAAGAAATAGAGTCCCTCATCAAAAATGGAACCTGGATTCTTACTGACAGACCTAGCTCACAAAAGCCAGTGTGTTGTAAGTGGATTTTTAAGAAGAAAATTGAGGTTTCTGATGGAGATAAGGCCAGATACAAGGCAAGGCTTGTTGCAAAGGGATATTTGGAACAAGGAGTGGATTTTAATGAAGTTTTCTCTCCGGTTGTAAAGCATTCTTCCATCAGAATATTGTTTTCCGTTGTTGCTCAAAGAAATTGGGAATTGCATCAACTTGATGTAAAAACTGCTTTTTTAAATGGAGATTTGGTTGAGACTATATATATGGAACAACCAAAAGGCTTCATTGTCCCTGGTCAAGAAGATTAAAGTCTGCCTCTTGAAGAAAAGTCTTTATGGATTAAAGCAAAGTAGCAGGCAGTGGTATCTCAAGTTTGATGCACATCTGAACAGTATAGGCTTCATCAAGTCAGCATATGATAATTGTGTTTATGTGAAGCATGATGGGGAGAAAGCAGTGGCTTATCTTGTATTGTATGTTGATGACATGCTACTAGCTGCAACTAGCATGGATGAAGTAAACACAGTAAAGTCAAAGTTGAAAAGGGAGTTTGAAATGAAAGATCTGGGGGAGGCAAAGAGGATCTTGGGAATGGACATTCGGAGGAGCAGAGAAAGAGGTGAAATATGGCTACACCAAACTGATTACTTGACCAAGCTCATCAAAAGGTTCCAAATGGAAGATTCTAAATTTGTCAAAGTGCCTCTGGCTCAGCATTTCAAGTTGTCCTCACAGCAGATTCCTAAGACAGATCAAGAAAATTCAGAGATGCTCAAGATCCCTTATGCAAATATCATAGGAAGTATGATGTACTCCATGATTTGTACTAGTCCAGATTTGGCACATGGAATGAGTGTCACGAGCAGGTATATGAAGGAGTTTGGTAGAGAACACTGGTCTGCCTTGAAATGGATGTTGAGATACATAAAGGGCAGCAAGGGTCTTGGAATTTTGTTTAAAAGGCAAGAGCTTGGAGCTGAGGATCCTCTTGTTGGTTACTGTGACTCAGACTATGCTGCAAATCTTGACAGCAGAAAGTCACAAACGGGTTACATTTTCAAGCTTCATGGTGCTGCAGTTAGTTGGAAATCCACACTACAATCTGTGGTAGCTTTGTCAACCACGGAGGCAGAGTATATTGCCCTCACAGAAGCAGTAAAGGATGGGATGTGGCTTAGAGGAATTTTGGGAGATTTTGGTGTAGAGCAAAAGGTGGTCAGAGTGTTTTGTGGTTACACAGTGAGGTGGAGTTTTGTTTGGAGACCAAGTATGGGGTAAGATTCGCATGACCAAGGTGGAGATAGCACCCTCAAGATAATAGAGAGTCTGTCTTCTAATGGCAGTCATTATAGTTTCAGATCCTTTGTAGATGCACAACTTTCCACCTTCTGATTTGAACTCTAGTGTTTCACTCTTCCTTTCTCTCTTCTTTTCTCCCTCTGTTTCTGGATGTTTTCTGTTGAATGAAGTGTAAACCGTGTCACACACTATATATACTAGCTGGTCCTTGTTAGTTATAACTAACTCAATCTGCAACTCATATACTTAGCTGTGGTGCTGGTGCACATGCACCCTCACTCCAATGCAACTGATCCGAGCCAGAGCCAGGTCCGAGCCAAGTCTCATGAGTTTAAGGGATAAGATGGAACTTAGACTTTGATGCATTACTATGAGTATTATGGCTAACTGAATGTACCATTTTGTTTACTATGAGTTAGTCCGAAACTTCAAAGTGTTTGAGTCAAATTCAACGAATCAGCTATTGTTTGACCAAATTGTATAGCATAATACTCCATCCTACACAAAAATAATCTAATTAATGGATCAAATATTTTAATGCATAAAAATGGGATAAAATATGAATGGGAATGAGACAGCATAAAATAGTTAAAGTTTTCATAAAAGGAAATGGAATTAATTTTTATAAACGGACCAAAACAAAAAATTGGGTCTATTTGTTTTAGATGCATTAAATTATAATAGAACCATTAGTCATTTTTAGTTATTTTACAAAAAATAACCTAAAACAATCCGAAAATTACTACCACTTTTTATAATCAAATTTTCTAAAATAAACTAAAAAAATGGACTAGAGCTTTCCTCCATGTTATCTAATACTGACGGTTTTGCTTTCTGCAATCAAATACATACTTGTTTTGATCATAATCCACAGGTCCGTAAATAACCTATATAGATAAGCTAACAGCTATTAAACTCTCCAAAACTTAAATTCTTTTATCGTAACTCATTTTTTCTATTACTACTTATAAACAATCTTTTATAGAAAGAATTCTACCATATTTTATTATTTATACTTATATATTACTAATATCATTTCTTTAAATTCCTTATTTTATCATTTCAATTAGTCAAAACACTCTTTAAAACAAATTTAGCCAAACAACACCTCATTTTTATTTAGCGTAGAAAACTATAAATAGAAATTTGTCAGTGGGTTTAGTGTTAGCTAGTCCGCAAAATAAACTGTCGATCTCCCTTACAATTACGTTCAAGAAAAGCATCTCCCTCCGGCGTGATTGAAAAACAGTCTATAATGTTGTCTACTATGATATTGCTCGAAATGAATGGCTCGAAACGAACTCAATAGTCTTCCTCAGCCTGATTTATATCACCCGCTAAAAATAGCAGGTTGTGTTACCACTTCCCCTCTCCAACAGAAAAACGGTTGCCTATACAAGTCTAAGTTGGTCTGGTCTGGCAACGAATCTCAATCAATTGAGCTATTTAAGTTGGAGACAGATCATGATCATTCTTCTGCGTGGGTGTTGAGGTACAAGGAAACGATCAATCAGCATGAATGCTACTCTCAACCCCAACCGTCTTTTCTAAATATTTCTTGATTCAGGTTGCTAATGAATCATAATATTTGGACAAATTTTGCAGATACAATAAGAAAGAATGTTGCTCCATATTTTTGTATCGGGAAAGTGGATTTGATGTACCAAATAGGAAATTTTTATATACCTTTAACTTTGCAATACACATATCTATTATCAATAAATAACGCGCATACAAACTTAAATACTACTCCATGTTATGAAAAAAAGAAACAAAATTTCACAAAACTAAACAAATGCAAAATATCCCAAGCAAGACAGCGACGAAATTGACTTTATAAACAAACATTTCATAACATTGTACCTCTTTCCTTTTTATACATAAACGCTTTCATAACATCGTAGTATCTCTTTCTCACACCCCTAATAGTCTTTTCTAAATATTTTTTTATTCAGGTTGGGTAAGGAATCATAAGATTGGACAGATTTTGCAAATACATTAAGAAAATGATGTGGTGGTTTTTATTCTTCTTCATCGGCCAGTGAAATCTCTAACCCGATTCAAATTAGTTGCAACTTGCAAGCATTGGCTCTCAATCATCTCTGCGCAGCAGTTCTGCCATCTCCATACTCTCCGCCACCCGAAACCACTGGCCTCTCTCATCCTTCGAACTCATACCTCACACTGCTTTTGCTTCAATCCCGTTTCCAGTAGCCATAAGCTCGTACCTTACAGTGTCACCATTCCAAACTCAAAAATCTTGAATATAAGCAACAGGCTGCTGGAAATTATGGAGTAGAAATTTTAGTAAATAGTTGCATGACAGTCAATTCATCTATAGACTTTTATTTATACAGAATCTCAATCAAATCAGGTCAAAAAATAAATTGGAAAGCGTTAAACCTTGTTTTCATCTTTATATGATTTATATCATAGTTTTGTACTACATAATTACATTTAGGGGTGTCAAAATGGATATCGGGTATTGGATACCCGATATCCGAACCCGAAAATGTCGGATAATTGGATACCCGAAATCCAATTTTTCGGGTATCGGATCGGGATCGGGTAGTAAGAATTTTGGATGGTCGGGTATCGGGTTATCCGATACCCGATCGGGTATACCCGAAATACCCGATTTATTTTTTAAAATTAATAAATTATATTTTTATTATAATTAAATGTAATTTAATTTCTTAATTATCTTTTAGTTAATATACTTATTAGCATATAAGTAAGATATTAGTGATTTAGATTTTAGGGTATACTCTAAAATTCACAGCGCCTCTCCTGCTCCCTTGCTGCAATTCCCTCTACCGCCGCTGTCCACTTCTCCCTCTCCTATTCTTCACATCGCCTTCTTCTCCTTGCTGCAATTCCCTCTACTGCCCTGCCACTCTCCATCTTAAAATATTACTTTATTGTTTAGTGAATTGAAATATTATAAAATATGTGTACGTTTTGTTTACTGAATTGAAATATTAAAAAATGTTTGTTAACTTCTGCAGCATATAGAATTGGTTGCATGGTTCATTGAAATATATTTGTTTTATTTTAAAGCAGCCGAGCATATATTAAAATAAAGTAGTAACACAACTTTTCATATATGGCAGTATATTTGTATGGAGAGTTGGCGGCATATAATAGTATGAAATAAATTTTAAAAGTTTGTAGTTAATTTAAAAAAATAAAAAAATCAAAATCAAAATTACAATTGGGACTGGATACCCGATTTTTCGGGACTGGATACCCGAGTCGGGTATCTGGGTACCCGAAATAGAATTCGGATCGGATATCGGGTATTGGATTTTTGGAATTTTGGGATCGGGTACCCGAAAATTTCGGATCGGGTATCCGCGGGTACCCGATTTGACAGGCCTAATTACATTGGTGGCAACGATGCTGTCTTATTTCCTTTTCTTTATAATGATACCAACATCTCTCCATACCTTGCAAATTCCAACGGATTGATAAAAACAGAATCTTGCTCCAAAACTCTGAGAATGGCCGGAATATTCCTCTTGAACCAAGACGTGGTGGCCGTCATTCTTCTTCATCTGCCTGCGAAATCTCTAACCCGATTCAAATTAGTATGCAAGCAGTGGCTCTCGATCATCTCTGCGCAGCAGTTCTGCCATCTCCACACTCTCCGCCACCCGAAACCACTGCCCTCTCTCATCCTTCGAACTCATACCTCACACTGCTTTTACTTCAATCCAGTTTCAAGTAGCCATAAGCTTGTACCTTACACTATCACCGTTCCAAATTCGAAAATCTTGAATTCATGCAGCGGGCTGCTGCTGCTGCAGTCTGTCCATCCAGACCCAGTGGAGTACCATGTTTATAATTCAACCACGAAACAATCAAGAACCATCAGCCTTACTCTGAGCGAGGATTTCAAGAAGATTATGGGGCTTACCTTAGCATTTGATCCTTCAAAATCGCCTCATTACAAGATCGTGTGTGTCAGGGCTAAAATGAAGCCCCCTTCTGCTCGTGAGAGACATTGTCAGATTGAGGTTTTCAACTTTCAGAGCTTCACTTGGAGGGTATAACTATCCTCGCGCTCATATATACTATAATATAAACAAAAATGTCTGTTGGAAATTTACCTCATGCTCAAGTTCCTTGGCATGGAGGTGGAGGAGGGGCGGCTTCTCACTGCCAACTCCAAGAATCAAACGGTCTTCTCTATCATTTCATCATAGTGTCGCACCTTGGCGACAAATCAATAGCAGTTTATGAACTGCAGGAAGATTATTCTCAGTGGCTACTGAAGTATCATGACGAAGTTGGGCAGCTTCAGGGAAGGTCTCGCATATTAAGCTACATAAAGGGAGAGGAAGGGCAGAGTTGCACTATGCTCACTCATGTCCCAGGAAAGATTACCTTGTACAGTTTTCTCGACAAGAGATCCGAAGAGATCGTTGATTTGACAAACCAGCCATTCTATCAGGAAGATTCTGTGCAATTCGATTCCAGAGATGTTTTCCACTTTGGTGAAACTCTAGCTCCTGTCTAGTTAAAGTATGACTGTTGAAACAGAATCTGAAACAGAATCTTGTATAACAATGGCAAACATTTCACCTACACAGAGGCAATTATTTTCAAGAATATGGATTACAGAAAATAATTACTATTATCTAAAGGGAGATCATTGATTTCACAAACAACCATTCCGCGGGAAACATTATATGCAGTTTAATTACGGAATGTTTTTCATTAATGGAGTATCAAAAATTCCACTAATACACTGAAAAAATATGGTCCACAAAGAAGGAAATAATTTATCTGTTGTCTACTACTTAGCCTCGCATCTTATCTAAGCATAAATTTAGTACTAATGTTCCAAGAGTTTGAGAGTCGCAAGGCAGTTTTGCATCTCCTTATGAGCATCGGCTGTGAGGCGATCACCGGCTGATAACTTGTACTGTTCAAATTTCAATTCCTCGAGCTTCAGAGCAGCAGTTTTGCAGGCCTTGATGCTTCCTATAAAGAAATTTTGAAATAATTTTTTTTCTTAGTGTATGTAACCATAACAGAGCATATGGAGTACATATGAAAACAAATATAACAAAGAATGCATAAAATCAAATCTTTAGGGGGTATATCCATATAATACTTTAACAATGCATAACTCTTAAGCCTTTACCAGAGCAAAAGGACGGTTGGTATTTGAAAAAAAAAAAAACCAGTAAGACTTAGAGATAAGAAAAAGTGAAGTAATGGGGCTTACCACTAAGGTCAAGGAGGTTGAAAACCACAGGACAATGCCCCACACTCTTAATCATTGTAATTGCAGCCCAAACTTTCTGGTAGTCCTCTCTTGAAGTTCTAATGATGACATGTTTTGTAGTTGGATTCACATACTTCACTGCAGGCGGAAAAGACACACGTTAAGTTCTTCACAAACAAAACATCGATAAGTTCTACTGTTCTACAGATAAAGTGATATGAATACATCAAAGTAACAATCTCACCTTTAGAAGAATTTGTGGCCGACGCTAGACCACATTCCCCAAAGTTCACAAGAATGCTTTTTACAATTGCTTCCCATAAATTCTTCGAGGTGATCCTAATAGGTTCATCCACCGAAAATTCTTTGTTTGGGTCCAGAAAAACCTCCATTATCAAGTACCTATTCTTAAATCCTACCATGGTGTTTCTTCATCAAGAATTAAATCAATGTCATTTCACACACACAAAAAAAAGAACTTTGAGTCAATACACAAACCAAAATCAGCTCAATACACTGAAAATTAAACAATGGACAACACGCAGTTCGATTTTGGTAGAGTTAGGAAAGGCAAAGAAGCAAGCAAATACAATCAAATTGCAGCAGAAACAACATATACAAAACTCAGAGCTCACACACAGCTTACTCTAGACACAATTATACCAAGTAAGTGGAACCACAACCATCTATGGTCGACGAATATCCAAACAAGCTCAAGCAGCATGTGTTCACTCAATCTAGAATAGAGACAAAACCAACAAATAATAAGATCGAGAGAGAGTACCGTGAGGGAAAGAGAGAGACGAGATGATCGGAGATGAAAGGGAAAGGGAAAGGCCGGCTACGTGGCGGCGCAGGCAAGACGGCAGGCGGTTTCCGGTGAGAAGTCGAGAGAGAGAGAGAGAGAGAGAGGGAATTAGGGTGCTCTGATTTTAATTTTGGGGATTTTTATTCGGGAAATTCTTAATTGTTTTAATTGGACTAGATTAGCTCTTTCAATGATTGGGCCGGCTGATTTAAATACTTGGGCTAAGAAGTTTTGAAATCTAAGCATTTTTTAATAGGTTTTAATTAATTGTTTGGGCTAAGATAACTAATTGATGAGACCGATTGATTACTTTACAACTTCCTGTATAATTAATTCGAAGTAATTAATCAAATCCCATGACTTAATTATTGCATGATAACTTTATAAAATCAAATCCCAAATCAGCTCAAATAAATAAACATGTGTACACCTGAACATTAAACAATGGCCAATACGCAATTAAGCACCGTATGAATATTTGTGCAGGCTCGAATATATTATCGCATTCTAGTAAATATATTATCGCATTCTAGTAGATTTTGGTAGAGTTACGAAAGGAAAAAAGCCAAGCATTTATTATAATCCAATTGCTGCAGAAGCACCATACAATACTCATCTAGTGTTCATACGACCCTTGAAGGAATTCATCATAGGATTTAGCAAAATACATAAATTATATACACGTATAGAATTAAACTTGTTAAGACAAAATTAAGAGAAATTACTTTATGGTAAAGGAAATTCCAACAAAATGTGGCTCCGAATCAACTAGCACATAGATAATGTGGGGATTGTTTATCACTGCATAGCTATTTTCATGAAATTTAGCCTATTAAACAAGCCCTCAATCTATGAATGATGGATTGTAATAGAAACTCATAGGCATGAATAAAAGGCGTGTTAAATTAAAATACCGAATTAGTTAAAATAATAAAGTAAGATAACATTTTTAATAATAAATTTTATGATTGTAATGGTTAGGATTTTCAATTTATTTATTTCCATTAGTCCAACAAATTGGGAAAGGCCTGGACTTATTTATGGGATATTGGCATCTAATATCATGAAACTTTTAAAAAGTTGTATTTTTTCCACAAACTTTAAAATTGGTAAATAATATCTCGAACTTTACCCCGGGTTTGTTTTTTCTCACGAATAAAAAAATTCATGTTATTTTAATAGATTGAAGAACAATTTTGGAGGATGTGCTTCAAGAAAAACTATCTTCAAAGATTGAAAAACTTGAAGCTCTCAAAATTGTTGTCAAGAAATTCCGAAAAAAAAAATTGTATCATAATACTCCCTCCGTCCCGCTTTAGCAGTCTCATTGACTTTTCTGCCC
The DNA here is from genome assembly GCF_023119035.1 of Salvia hispanica. Classification (NCBI taxonomy): domain Eukaryota; kingdom Viridiplantae; phylum Streptophyta; class Magnoliopsida; order Lamiales; family Lamiaceae; genus Salvia; species Salvia hispanica. The sequence goes on along the minus strand of NC_062968.1, from coordinate 25,818,683 downwards.
TCTTTTTGTAAAAATGATAAAAAATAGTTAAAGTCGAGAAATGGTAAAGTAAGAGAGACAATAATATAGAGAAGAGTCTTATCTACATTATTGTCTCTTTTACTTTACCATTTCTCGACTTTAACTATTTTTTATCATCTTCTCTATATTATTGTCTCTTTTACTTTACCATTTCTCGACTTTAACTATTTTTTATCATTTTTATAAAAAGAGAGCGGAAAAGTCAATGGGACTGCTAAAGCGGGACAGTGAGAGTATTATTTGTACGAAATTTTTTCATTTGTGGAAAAAAAACAAATCCAAATAAAGTTCATAATATTATTTACCAATTTTAAAGTTAATGAGAAAAACTCAATTTTTTAAAAGTTTTATTACATTACACATTAGACCGTCAATATCCCTTTATTTATTCATTTATTCTTTCTTCTATCTATATGTAACTACCCAAGACAAAAGCGCGTGGTCGGATTCTACTATATGTAAGATAAGAGCGCGTGGCGGGATTCATATTAATTTCCTTTACCACCTAAAGAGAGCAACACTAAATTTGTCTGCATTTCAGTTGAATTTCATCTAAATTTGCACTAAAAGTGGGTTGCTCCTCATTCATACCCATATTTACTAAGTCAATGCCATATTTGCACCCCACACCTTTGCTTTTACCTATTTCTCTTTTGTGCCCTAAAATATTTTTTTATCAACCTTTGGTCCTCTTATTTTCACAACTTTCGACCTTCTCATTGATTAGTTTTCGTTGATTTGTATGCATTCTAGATAATGAAATAACTAGTCCAAAAAATTAAAGTTGCTTCGAATCCAATGCATGTGATTATCCCCTGACCTTTGGTTAAGGATGGATGGGTTTATACTACTCAACCACACCTTTTAAGTTACTGACTTTCGGCTTAATACATCAACATCAACAAAAAGACTAGTACTCCCTCCGTCCCGCTTAAGATGACATGTTTTCCTTTTTAGTTTGTCCCAATTAAGATGACACATTTCCTTTTTTGGTAACTTTCTCTCTCCAATTAATACCTTCAACCACTTTTTCTCACTCCTATTAACATATTCATCATCCTTTATCTCTCTACTTCAATAATTACACCCACCTTCTCTCTCTCCAATTAAACACTTTAACCAATAACTCCTAAAATCCCGTGCCGGCTAAGCAATGTGTCATCTTAGCCGGGACGGAGGGAGTATACATTATTAAATGTCTCATATTATTATTTTGGGATGCCAATTATAAATGTCTTAATTCCCTTTTATTATCTTTTAATAAATAGACATCACATTCTACTAATTCGCTCCACTCATATTGTATTATAAACAGAATCATTTCATTTGTCCATGAAAATAATCATGCTATTATATGTTTGATTTGTCCATCAAAATTACTCCATATCTAGTGAGGCAAATTCTCTGACAATTTATTACTCTCATACATCTACTTATTCGCAACTTATATTTACATGATCTTCCACTTCAACATTTTTTTTTCTTTCTTTCTCATACTCCAATCACTTTTTCCATCTCTCACACTTTATAAATTGCATATTAAAAATTTGAGCCGTTTATTACTCAAATTATTTTTCATGGACGCATGTTAGAATTTTATTCCACCCAATTTTTTTATATTTAATAAAATTTATGTCTAGCTAAAATGTGTGACATGTATTCATGAAGGGAGGAATTTTTTAAATTATCAAAATAAATAGGCGTTCGATTTATTGGGAGGTTAAAGCATATATTTAAATTACAGGGGCAAGAATGCAAAAAGGCAGTAAGCGAAGGGCTAGATGAGCATTTAATGTCTAATCCACAGGAAAATAGGAAAAGGGATCACTCCTTCCCCACTCTATAAATAGCTTCACACCCCTCTTCGCATTGTTGCCCATTGTTTTCGCAATTTTGTGCTGATTGAGCTGAAGGAAGGAGGAGTAGGTGGTGTTGGTTGCTGTTCCGTCGTGTTCTTCACTGTGTAAGTTTCCTGTTTCCTCGAATTTTTCCTTCAATTTTACGGTAATTTTGTGCTTGAGCTAGGCAATTTTACTGTGTGTATGAGCGCGTGCTGCATGGATAGAATGATATCCGTCAATTCGTGTTGCGATTCTCGTTTCTACATAGATCTGGTTGCAATTTTTGTCTAGGTTGCATAGACGTTGAAAATTGGTGGAATTGAGTGAAGGAATTTTAGTTGTTTGGCATTAATTCAAAGGGGAAATTAGGTGAGAATGTATTCGGTGTGGAGTTTATGCGAGGTTCGTGGATAAATTCGTTTACACAAATACCTAATTAACGTATGTGATTGCGGAATCGTAGGTGATGATTGTATCAGCTTCTTTTTATATGTATCTGTTATTCACGAAACTATCTTTTGGTATGTATTTTCTCGAAATCGTCGGTTAATTTTTGGTTGAATAAGCTTGTTGAATTTTAGGTGGGGAAAATGTTATCGTGTGGTAAATTAGCGTATAAATTCTGGTTCCTCCACATTAGATGTGGGGGGGATATTAATCTAATTGCTACTGCATCGAATTCGATGGACTTCTGCGGTTTTGTGTGGTGGCAGTGGCTTGCTTGCTTTCTATGGATTTTATTCTGGTTTGAATTTTGGAATTGCTGAGAGGAACATGTAATATAATATTGTTGTTAGATGATGGTGAAATGCAGTTTGTTATTGGTGTGTGCCAAGTGCTGTTTTTCAAGCATTTTTGGTGCATCAGCGATATCTCAGTTGCTGTATCTTATTATTTGTGCATAAGGATTGTTTAACAAGAAACGAGGGAGACTGATGAGTTGGGAAAGAGTTCACAAAATTTTATGAAAGCCTTGGCAAACAAACTTCATCGTACTGTTGCCACTAAGCTTCATTCTCGGCTTCAGAATTAATTAATCTTCACTTTTGGGTATGCAGAGCTTCGAAGTCAGGAGTTGGGAGTTTGGGATTGAAGGGTTAACGTCTTTCTGAAAAGAAGCAATGGAGGTATTTGGAAAATCTGTGGTAGCTGTTCATTCCAATGTTATTTACTTGTCAAGTATTCTAGGCCAAGATGGGCCTAATCCAGTTCACAAGTGTGACTGGAAATGTGAGAACGAGAATTTGTTTGGGAACATGTTTCGCTGCAAGCTAACTGGGCTGACACATGTTTGTGATAAAAACTGTAATCAGAGAATTGTCTATGATAATCATAGCTCCCTCTGCAGAGTGAGCAAACAGGTTTTTCCTCTAACACTGATTGAGCAACAAGCTGTCAGAGGTGTCCGAAGGAAGCTTGATGCTGAGAGTTCCTCGACTGAGTCTTGTTCTTTTAAGCGCAGAAGGGATGCACAGTGCCACCCCTCACCATTTGAGAGGCCCTTCACTACTGTTGGTCCCATCTGCAGTCCGATTGGTGATGGCATGGATACGAACTAGGCGTTATAACTTCTTGTTTCATATCCATCCCTATCCTTTCCCCTTTAGCTCTTGTTCTTTTCCTAGTATAAATCGAGGACTAAAGAACTCATCAAGTACCTAAGTGGCAGACTTCATTGTATTGCCTTTTATGTAGGAAGCTTTATGTTTAACTTTCCTTTATTGGAGTTGTAGCTAAGACTCTTAACTATTAGGAAGTTTATGATACTATATCTTGTGAACTATGATGAAGCTCGATGCATTTTATTGCACGGCATCTTGAAGTACTATGAGACAGGGTTCTATTAAACTTTACTGTTCTATTTGATGTGCTCTGCTAACTGCATCTCTCCCCCTGTTATCTATCATTTTCATTTTTGCTGTGGTTTATTGTAATGACTCTTATCGCCTTCATTAAAGCAAGGCAATCAGCAGGAATTTTTGGAGGAAGTTTATTTTCATTCAGTGGTTCGATTTGTTTGTATATATATAGTTCAGTGATTCGCATTGAGATGATTGTAACTTTCCTGTAACTCTTAAGGAGGAAGTTTGTGCTTCCGGACGGGAAGATCTTGTTATTTGGTCCCGTATGGATATTTACTTGATTTTATTTTGTGTTGCAGGTTGAAAACGGAGGCTTTAATCAATTCTTTTGTTTCATTTATTTCTACTTTTGTGCTTTTATTATGGTTTCTGTACATCTCAGTTCCTAAAACGATGTTGCTTTTGCAGGACCTTGAAGTGTATGCCACTCGAGAGAGTTCAATTATAGCTTGCTGTCTTGATGAATGATTTATAGTGTAATGTGTTCTTGATTTTGGGAAACCTTCACTAATAGATTATTCGTTTCTCTTCATGCAGGAAATGAGTCGCTCCTCCAGCAGTTGCTGCTCAGGGACGTCAACAGAAATGCCATTACATACTCATAAGTATTCAGTTCATAGGATGGACCCGAGGGCTGGAACAAACAGATAGAGTCCATTCATTTCCAGGCCTTACTCCGATCAATCCCCATTTCTGTGGCTAGCATCGAGAAATCATGCAATGAATACATATTTCCAGCATTCGGGGATATCATAAAACATGCTGGTCTGAGCTTTCCTCTTAACTCAGCGATCAGAAGGTACATATTCTGTCCCAAATCACCCATGATGGAGAAGCAATCTTGAATTAGTTATCCCTGTTGCTGATTTCTCTTCCTCCCGGGAACCCTCAGATTGCATTTCCCTTCAATTCCGACCCTACGATAAACCTTACACTGTTTGGTAGGTGGATCGTAGAAGGGGGACAGCTTGTGATAAAGACCAGCTTGCAACATGTTGTTGTTCTGCCCAACATTTTAGATATCCTAGTACTAGTTTGATCATGAAAATCTATTCAAGAAAAAGCATAAATCATCTCCAGTGTTGAGTAGCTTGGACTTTGTCGTGCACGTGCTGGAGCTGATGCTCGTGACCGTTATCGGGCCATGTGATTGGTGGTGGAGTGCATCTTTCTTAACCGTTGTAATATAAAAACTTGTAAGCACAGTTTTGTCAGAGTAGTTTAATATGGACTTGGTAAAACAAGTAGTTTAATCTAGCTGCTCTGTTTTTTAATGTTGTTTGTAGACTGACATTTTTTTGGAAGTCATTGTTATATTTTTAGTGGTGTTTAGTTTAATGCTGACCCATTGTTAGGTGGGATTTGTTGTATGTCATTTAATTGTTTGTAGGTCTTTTTTTGTATCAAAATGATTTAGTTTTCTAGAAGTGATGGAGTTGGTGAAAATGAAAACCAATCTCTCTCTAAATGCAAAGCAATCTTTGTTGGTATAATATGATTAGTTTATTAAAATTTGTGGGTATAAGATGATATGAGTGCGTTTAGGTTTATATTATACAGTAATTGGATAAAAATTAAAACCAGAATAGTTTTTTTTGGGGCTAGGATAGTAGTGGTCAAATAGTGTGTATTTAATTTGATTGCTAGATTTAGATGTCCTATTTATCTTAGCTAAATATTTTAGTCTTAAAGTATTTAATTTGATTATGATTATTAGATTTAGATGCCCTATTTATCTTTATCCAACCTTTTCTTGAGGCCATGATTCACATCTCAACTTCAAATCGTATGCAAGAAAAGAAAAGCTTGGCCGATTTATTATTCTAAGAAAAAAGTAATTTCTTTGCTAGTTCAAATCAAATAATGGATTTAAATTTTATAACATACGTATATCGATTAAATATCTCCTCTGATCATGCCAAAGCAAGGAATTTCTTGTGTTTGAGGCCATCCAAAATTCAAGAAATACTAAACCCAAAATCACAATCTTGCTGCTGATGAAATTCAATTCTGCAAAGGAATCTACAAATTCCTCAGCATACAAATAGCCATAAACCTCTCCATCCCTACAAATCATGGCAAATCCAACTCTTCTCCTTTCTCTAGTAGCATTGATTTTCACATTCTTCACCAGCTCTTTTGCTTGCACATTTGTCATAACCAACAGCTGCCCCTTCACCATATGGCCCGGGACGCTCTCCGGCTCAGGGACCCCGCCGCTCCCCACGACAGGGTTCCAGCTGGATTCCGGCCAGAGCATCACGGTCCCCGCCACTCCCGGATGGTCTGGCCGGATGTGGGCCAGGACCGGCTGCACGTTCGACGCGACCGGTACTGGCTCGTGCCAGACCGGAGACTGCGGCGGTAGGCTCGAATGCAACGGCATTGGCGCCACGCCCCCGGCGTCCCTCTTCGAGATCACCCTCGGGGTCGGGGACCAGAAGGACTTCTACGACGTCAGCATTGTCGACGGTTACAACCTGCCGCTGGCTGCCGCGCCGAGGCGCGGCGGATGCAACGCCACCGGATGCGTACAAGACATCAACATGGGTAATTGACGACAAATTAAACATCCTAGGATGGTTAGGGTGGGCTGGAGCCCCCTCACTAAAAAACTAGAAAAATTCATACATTGCAAAAATAATAATAATAATAATAATAAATAAATAAATAAATAAATCGGCGAATTCCTCCTATCATTTTTTTCTAGTAAAAATTGTTAAGTATGGAGCCTCAAATGAAATAAATCAGTCAATGACCATATCGGTCAAATTGTCACTTCTTGGATCAAATTTGTAGTGGATATGATTAGATTTTGCTATTTAATGTCTATATATATTATATAGAGGGAAATCTCTTACTACTTGACATTGTTCACGAGATACATATTATATCGAACTGGGTAAAAAGTTCATATTTTCGTAAATACTTATGTCGATTTACTAACAAAATTGACTAAAATAAACTCGCAGGTTGCCCTAAAGAGCTCCAGGTGATCGGGAGTGAGGGGGGCGAAGGGGGCGGCGTGGTGGCATGCAAGAGCGCGTGTGGGGCGTTCGGGCTCGACCAGTACTGCTGCAGTGGGGAGTTCGCCAACCCGACCACGTGCAGGCCGTCTTTCTACTCCGGGATCTTCAAGAGAGCTTGTCCAAGAGCCTACAGCTATGCATTTGATGATGGAACCAGCACATTCACATGCAAGGCCTCAGTCTACAACATAGTATTTTGCCCTAATAGTGGGTAATGTCCTAAATTTTGGTCACACTTTTTTACAATATGATTGAGCTTTCAATTTTGTTTTTTAACCAAATTGATCCTAGTCAAATTAAATATTTGTGACACAGGATGAGGATAATAGATGGTGGATTGGAAAATCCTGTTGAAGAAAGAAGAACTAGCAATGTATCTAGGGATGTGTCATCTTCATCGTCTATGAGTATGACTATGATAGATAGATCTTACCAAATATTGATTACTTATGTTATCTTGTTTGCTTTATGTTATTGGCATGTTTAATAATTTCATCGTTATCTATAGATAATTGTCACCACGTGACAAGAAAAAAATTAAAGATTCAGTCTTGACTTTTTTGCTTTGCTTGTAAATAATTTGATTGTGGAAATTTTGATAGATTTTTACCTAATTATTGGCGAATTTAGATAATAAAATATATTCCTCACACTAAAAATGTTCTATTGGAAATCGTGGCAAGCTTTTTTAAAATGTGAACGAATTTAAGTAAAAAAGTGAGTCATATTTTTACACTTCATTTCATCAACAATTAGATGTCCCCTATTTCCTTATTGATCCATCATCGAATACATTATACTACATAGTACTATCTCATTTCACGATATTTTTTATAAATAGACTTTATATTCTACTAACTCTATTTCACTCGCATTTTATTATAAAAATTAAGATATAAAAATACACTCACATTCCACTACTTTTTCCACCAACTTTTTTTTATAGATATCTTAAAACCCGAGTCAAATCAAAGTACGACAAGTAACCGTGGAAGGATGAAGTATTAAATATATATTCTTCTCATTATCACTTTTACAATACCGGCTGTGGTCCTTTAATGAGAAAATCACTACAAACTGTGGCTAAGAAAAGCGCATCTAATTAAAGGAGAGAATTTTTAAAAAAAATTAGCATCAAATATGCCTTATTTCTTGGTTTTGCCCTTTTTTGAAACTTGAGGTTTCTTTTTCATCGCTTTCTTGGCCGGCTTGTCTCCTGCTGGTCTTCCCTTTTTCTTCCCCTAAATCAAGATTCATACAAATCACAATGTAACCAAAATAATTTTAGAATATAACATAAATATATGTGCGTGCGTGTGTTCGTGTGTGGTATGTAATAGCAACCACACCGTTTTTTTGTCAGTTTTTTTCTTGGTTTTTCCATCTGCTGGTTGTTCCTCCCCAGCCTCTTGTTGATCAGCTTCAACCACGGGTTTGTCAGCTTCTTCGTCCGAATCAAACGAGAAACCATCCAATGTCCCTAGCCGTTCGCAATAAAGTAATTTAACAAACAGTTCATAAGATGCATATAAATAGTTCATATAAATAGATATGAAATAAACAACTAACCTTCAACCATAGTTTCGGATTCATAAACGTTGGATTGTGGTTTCAACTGAATGTAGTCATTCATAATAGCTTCTATCTGATCAAAGATGATTAAAAATCATAAACTATAAATATCTTTCCATTTGGGCAATCTTTGATGAAAAGACGAGCAAAATTCTTGGGTAGGTATACAAACCTTTGCTTCTGATTGGCCAAAGCTTACCTGGAAATAAAATACATTGTGAGAGTCGAGCTTAAAAATGACGAGTAAAAGTTAACAAGCAAAGAGTAATGAAGTTGGGAATAAAGGGGAGGAGTCCGTGACGGATGGAGTACCACACAGAATGTCCTTGATGGAACTATTGTTGTTTTGTATATGGTTCCTGGAACAAAGAAAATGAAGAACCTTAGAACTGACAATATCCTGAATCTATGCCTGTTAAATCGGGTTAGCAATAAGCATGATTCATCCTGAATTTGAGTCTGTTAAATTAATGATGTTGCAGAACAGGAGTTATAGTGTTGTTGTAAACATAGAGATGCTTATTCGAATCCAAAAGCTAATTATATACTGAGGGATGAGGTTTAAGTATTCATTGATATACAAGAATCAAGTCACATAACCAAAAATTGCTATCAAAAGAAAATAGAGAGCAGGATGCATACCTTTTAAATCCAAGAGCATCTCATGTTTTTTGGATGAATCATCAGCAATTATTACCCTTCCAACGGAACCCACGTCACCACTCAAATCTATGGAATCACCATCACACTCAACAAGAGCCTGCAAATAAAAAAGGTGCCACATGGCACATAGTGTCATTCTATCCATCAGGATAACAATAAAGCAGCATGTATATTTTAAAAGATATAGATAAATGACTGGTGAACATATATATGAATAGAAAATTCCCATTAAGGCATACTATTATCTAGTACGCAAACAGGGAATGAAATGAAAACATGACTTGTTGTATATATTCAGTTATTAATAAATAATTCAGCCATACTTGTTATCCGTTAGCATGCAAGAAACAAGCAGCAAGTGATCAAAGGCCAATAAATTTTTTAATAATCACGGTGAACTGTGGGAAAAAAATGAAATTCCGACATGATCTTCTAAAGGGTGTGAGGGATGATTAAGTAACCTTTGAACGCTGAACTTTATCTGAGAGAAATAATGGCACCGTTGAAGAGGATACCTACATTAGTTGGATGACAAGCCTTTTTGTCAGAAATCATTGTACAAACTATGCTTAGCTACTTAATAATAACTACACACTTAAGCTTCTAACCTGGTGTCCAGAACGCTTCCCAGAGACATCTTCCTTCATAACATTATCTTTAACATCATCATCTGGAAAAATTAGATCATGAAAAAGATTTAGATGGAAGAGCGACATAGAGGTCGAGCTAATGAGTGGTTCTATATTTATTAAAGATGCTGTCCACATTCTTCGTAACGTTAATTTGGCTATTTACCTCCCTTAATATTGATATCCGTATCCATCTCCTTGGATGATTTCTCATCCACTTTTTCCAGGTTTTCCACCGGAGATTTAACCTGTGGGGCTTGATTCTTTAGGGATTCTAAATCATGGTCAAGGAGACAGTCATAATCTTCCTTTTTATCTTCTGGATTGAAATCTTTACTTGCAGAAAGTTTTTTCACATTAGGCTTGGACTTTTTAACGGGCCTGGCATCTGGAGCAGACTCAGAATCTGAAGATAATGACCAGATGGAAGTATTCTCTCCCTGTTTAAGAAACTTTTAGACTGTTGCACGGGGACCCCAAGTAAAATTTAAATGACTCAATGCAGTACCAAATAAGTATGCAATAAACTATGCACAACAACTTTAAGAGCAGTTCCTTAGGCACACTGACAGTCTTCAAAACCAATCTCAAAACGGTTTAAGTTTTAGTTTATGAATGGTTAAAAATAAAAATATTATCTCAATCCTCTTCAGATCCTTGAAGTGCTGACAGAAGTTCAATGAAAGTGATGCTTACATGAGACTTCCCAAGATTTTCAGGTGTATTACCCCCACTTCTGTCCTTTCCTTTAGCCCTCTTTCCTGCATAACCAGAAACCATGAAACTACTATAAAGAACCGAATGCTATATCATTTTTTCCATGGATGAACACAGCAGTCGAAGGGCGCGATAGCTACTTATTTATTGAAAAGGTACAGAAACAATCACCTCTTCCACTGTCATCATCTTGCTTCCTCTTCTTCGGTGTCGTCTGCTTTGCTTTATTAGTCTTTTTGGGAGACTTTCCTTTGACAGGACTCTCAGATAGAGTCACTTTTCCATCATCACTATCCTTACTATCTGATACCTGTGTTGCTCCTTTCTTAAACAACCTACTAAGGTTGACATTATCCTCGTCATCGCTTACTGGACTTCGATCCAATGGCGAATCCGGTCCAGATGACAATTCTATGGCAGTTTCAGTTGGCGGCTATAACGAAATACAATAACAATCTTCATTGTTAGCAATGAATGATCAGATGAAATCACTTCCAAAGCTCAAGCAGCTTAAATTGCAAATTTAGCTCGAAATTGAATAATCAGATGAAATCATTTCAAATGCGAAGCACCTAGAAAATTATGAAAATTCACTAAATCGAAGACGAACTAGCGCATTCAACTGCAAGCACGAATCATAATTTGCTGGATTCTGAAAAAATATCGCAGTTAAAGTTACCTGAAATGACCGCAACCAATCGGGAGATTCTTCTCTGGAATCGCTCATTGAATGTGTATCTATCAATGTATTGAAGAAAAAGCAAATTTCTAAACCCTAATTCAGCATACCATCTTCCAGTGGAAGCTCACTGATTGAAAAGGAAAGGAAATTAGCAAATTTGGGGGAATCTTCTTCCATTTGACCACTGTATATTTTATCCTTCTTCTTCCTACTTTCAAATAATCTACTTTTCTTTTTTCTGTCACGAAATTTACAAAATAAAATAAAAATGGGTATTTCATTTTATAAAAATGTAAATAAGCGGTAATTGATTAAGAATAAAAACTATTTGGATGGTATCACTTAATCTGATCAAATTAAACTAATTAACAAAAATGATCGTTAATATAACATAAATTAATCGTAAATCAATATGTTTAGTGATTTTTTTTATCAACTTTCAACTAGCTAGTGCATTCTAATACTGCCTTATAGGGAAAATATATTTATTTTTCGGTACAATTCATTAAAGTTTATAATTGTTATAACGCATATAAATGGAAATGTATAATCATAATCATAGACAAATTAATATATTTTGAATTATTAATACTAATATTTTTAGTTTTTACCTTATAAGGACCATATATTTTCAAATGATTTGATCAAAGTTAGGTGGAATTCAACTAGTTTGAATCATATGAACCAAACATTGGATCAATGTTTGAATTTAGAGACTTCTATAAACTGAATCAAATTATTGAGTATCGGTTTTGAACCTTTAACCATGGTTATAAGTATAATTGAAATTAAAATCTTGTAAGAGTGGGAGTGAGTTGATGTTAAAAAAATATATATAATAAAAAATCACTAATTAACTGTGGATTCATCTAATTAACATGTGATTCAAAAAATCACTAATTAACTGCCGATTCATCCAATTAACATGCGATTCACATGCATTCATATACGTTGCTGGGGTGCCATGAATAAATGTAATAGCAAATTAATGTAAGTATTATTCTATATTTTAATTTGATATCAAGTACACAAGAACCATAATCAATGGTTTCTGAACCTCGGGCCAGGAAAATTTCAACCCGGCCCAGTTACTTTTTCCAAAATATTGGACTGGGCCTATTTTATTTTATGGACTTTCTTTTGGGAAAATAAATAATGCATGCATTCCGATTCCGATTTTAGCAATATTACAGTTTTAGGGATCAAAATGAAAATACGAAATAATTACTGTACATTGTTATCCAATTCATTCACAGCTGCTGCCTCCCTAAAAACTGCCAAAAATCTCACAATCCACCAAATTCCTCTCGCAAATTCACCCTAGATTCGAGCGGAAAGCTTTGAGGAATCGGCTAGGCTAAATCTCGAATTCACGTTGAAAGCTAGCAAGGATTCATGGCGGTGGAAATTCCAACCAAGGCCGGCGGATTGATGGTGAATCCTCAGCAGAATCCGGTGGCTTTGGTGCAGGCCAAGCTGAAGGAGGTGGAGTTGAGATTCAAGGGGTGGCTGGCGAAGCAGTCTATCCCGGTCGAGGCCGCCGTCGTCACCGTCACCAGCGCCGCCCAAGGCGCCGCTATTGGCGCCTTCATGGGAACCATCTCCGGCGGAGAGGGGTCCTCGCTCCTCATGCCGCCTCCGAACGCTGCTATTAGTCCAGATGCTATGGCGTCGCTCAAGCAGGCTCAGGTAAACCTAATTTCCTTTTTTTAAAAAAATTAAATAAATAAATGTTGGAGTGTTTGTTGCTTGTTGGTAAGTTTGTTTGATGGTTTTCACGCGTATATTGTTGCTACTGTGTTAATTATTCTGTTTTCCGTGGATTAAGAGATTCGGTTATTGGTGTGTTTGTGAAAATATTGCATTTCCTCATTCTTTTGCAGCTAAATTTATGGTTTTGGTGTTGTTTTATTGCATTATTAAGTTAATTGCTGATTATTTCAGTACATAATGGATTTGTAAGCTAAGGATTAGAGCTCATGGTCTGGATGAATTCTAGTTAGTATTATACTTTTAGGAATTCTAGTAAGTATTATGCTTTTAGGATTAGAGCTCATGGTTTGGAGGAATTTCTAAGTTAATTGCTGATTATTTCAGTACATAAAATAGTGTCGTTGCACAATTTATTGGGTGAGCTTGGAAAGGAGCACAAGAATAGCACTGATTACAATGATAGTCAAAGAATATGCTTTTCATTAAGGACAAAGCATGCTGAGTTGAAAACTAAGACATCCGTCATCTTTAGAAAAATTGAAGCTTTGTATCGCTTCAATTTGCTTGGAACTTGAGTTGAAGATATGACACTGCCGCGCGGATGCGGGAAGATGTTTAGAAGTTATGGTCACATATGAGGTCAGGCTCTAAGTGGGAGATCTAAGATTCTGCTTATTAGGGGTTTTCCATGCTAATAAATAGCCCATCTCATTATAATTGCAGCGACTCCAGACATAGTCTTGAACGTTGACCAATGTGTATTATTTCCCAATCCCCAATATAGGCCAAGCAACTAAACTAGTTAGCAACGAAGGTTCTGATGCCCACTAGGCTTTAGCAAGCTTTTTTAACTAGACTCGTTGTGGTTAAGCAGCTGAGTAGTATGTTTGTGTTAAAGGGTGATGTTTATACCTCATTTTTCACACTCAGGCTCTTGCTGGAGGTCCGTTCGTGCAAGCTCGGAACTTTGCTGTCATGACAGGTGCAAATGCCGGTATTTCGTGTGTCATGAAAAGATTGAGAGGCAAGGATGATGTTCAAACCAGGTATGGATTGGTGGAACTTTGCTGACTTTGTATCTCCATTTCACTTGCAGCTGCAATTGGAAAAACAATTTAAAGTTAGCCTTTTGACAATTGCTGCATAATATTTCAAGCTCAGTTAATTGCCAGATTTGATCTGATCAACACATTAAATTATATTCAAATAAAAGTACGTGCCTTCACCGTCTTCCCTCCTTTGAGGACTCAACGATTTTACTTTGAAAGTGTTTGAGATGCCAATGATGTTTTTGGTGATCAATGTTATGGCGTTTGAGAAAAAGTGTTTTCATTATGAAAACATTAGCAGTTAATATAGTTCTCTAAAGCCTTCAATTTAGATCTATTTAGATTAGATGACTATTTGAATTTTCAGCATGGGTTAGGGGTAAACCTTTATTTTAAAGAGTCATGCTGCATATTTGTAATAATCACCTTCTTTACTGATGATACTCACTCTCAATAAGGAGAATAATGCCTAGAGGCTTTTGATCTGCTTTACTATATAGTGTGCTACGCTGGTGAATTTAGGTTCATTTGAAAATACTTGAGTTATCTCTTACTTCTGTGCAAATTGAAAATTTATCTTTTGGGCTACACACTTAAGCTCCTGCCCATAGCATGAGTCGAAAATTTCAGATTGTTAGCTTAATCATGAGAACTGGGATGAGGGAAATAATTGAATTTGCGCCCTGGATGCTTTCTGGTTAGCTAAACATTTAATTGAGCCCCAATGCTTGTGTTGATCTTGGCTGTTGTGAATGCTAACTTTCTGTATTGCTTACTGTAGTATGGCTGCAGCTTTTGGATCCGGGGCTTTGTTTTCGCTAGTAAGTGGTATGGGTGGCCCGAATCCAGCAGCAAATGCCCTTACATCTGGTCTTTTCTTTGCACTTGTTCAAGGTGGAATTTTCCAGGTGATTTAACTCGATTCTGAGGAACCTGTCCTTGTACACCTGCTATTTATTCTATAACTAGCATTTCGAGTGGGGTATTACTCCTGTATGCTGACTTCGAATTAGGATATCTGTTCATAGATGTAAACAAATCGGATGTCGGCGTTAGGAATCTAAATTTTCACTTATCCAGAGATCTGAGACCCTTTGTAATGGTTTATACAGATTGGGCAGAAGTTTTCACAACCACCTGCTGAAGATTTAAATTATGTGAAAACGAGATCGATGCTGAGCAACCTTGGCCTGCAGAACTATGAGAAGAATTTTAAGAGAGGACTGCTGACAGATACCACACTGCCATTGATAACTGATAGGTAAAAATTCTCAAGTGTCACCAGAATACTCTAGAAATACGAAGTTGGGGCCGTCTTCGCCTAACAACTATGCCATTTCTCCCTGGTAAAAATTTCAGTGCTCTCAGAGATGTGAAAATACCTCCTGGACCAAGATTGCTCATTCTGGAACACATAGAGAGGTAAATCTTAATAACAATTTTGTTGATGTTATAAATTTCAAAGTTGTGATTGTATCTAGTGTTAGCAGGGAGCCCGAGTTCAAAGACAGGCGAAAGGCAAAGGGGCCTCGTTGAAGAACTTCTACAACGACACTACTTGCGAAGGTATTCAATTGCGTTGCTAGAGAATAGTATGTTTTCTAAGAGACAAAGTGAAGGTGAGAATTTTGCTCCATGACAATGTTATGTGGTAGATTTTTTATATTTGGGATCTTAACTTGAAAAAAAATGATTTAATTGAAAGCTTCATCTATTTAATGGTCTCATGATTTGATTCATTTTCACCACATTATAATCTTGTTGGGTGTGGTTTGGTGTGAAATTTGAGACTTTTTGGGCCTAGATTTTTTATTGTTGGTGGGCACTAGAGCGGTAGAGCCTAAATATTTTTCCATTTTTTTCGTCTTCATCTGCGAAAATACAATTTCCAGTAAGCATAAACGAAACAGTTACAAACGTTTTATATTTAAATTTCTTCTAGTTCAAATAGTTAGTTACTCCATCCTAATTATACAGGTTGATTGAAGTTTTGTCGATAGTAAAAATATTATGAAGAAAGGAATTATGCAATACATATTATAAAGGCCATATTTATTTTGACGATCAAAATTAATATTTAAATAAAATAAAATAATTAAATAGAACATATTACTAGTAAATAGTGTATTCGTTTGTAAGTCGATAACAATTCATAAATTACTAAACAAAGATTAAATGAAATCAATGGCATTGAATTCTCCGATTCCAAAAATATGGAGTAAATACAGCACATACACTCACATAGACAACTCACAAATGTGGAGTAAAATACTATATACATAATGCATACAAATTTTTTTTTTTTAAATATTTAAAAAAAATTTATGTCAAATTTTGATTATGTATTGATATACAGGACAAAAAAAAATGAAATTAAAACAAAATATTTTATATAGTCGCTCAATATTAAATTTACCAAATTACACACCTAAAAACATTCGAAAAAACGTCTACGAATCGATAAATTCAAGTAGCTCAACATTTTTATAGCTCAATACAAGAATGTTTCTTACTCAAAAAAAAAAAAAAAAAAAAAAAAAAAAAAAAAAAAAAAAACTAGGAATCGTCATTGAGAAAAGACGCTCGAAAACGACGACGTCCTCTCAAGCATTTCCTTGGCTCCGGAAAGCTGCTCCAGCAGCTCCACGATCCGTGCCCCGTATTCTCGGGCCTGGCCCACCGCCTCCGCCTCGAGGTCGCCGAGCTCCGAGCAGAGGCGCTCCTCCGCCTCCTCCGCCACCCTCAGCCGCTCCATCGCCCGCGCCAGCTCCGCCCTCATTCTCTCCTCCCTCTCGCGGCTCTCCCTGAGCTCCCGCTCCAGCTCCTCGTTCCGCCGCCTCAGCGCTGCCTCGCCTTTCTTCTGCGGCGAGGGAATCGCGATGGTTGGCGCCATTTAATGAGGGAGTGGTTACAAGGGGTGGATGCGTATGCGGTTTCTGTTATTGTAGAAGTGATACGTGCGTGTTGCCTTTTATAGGCGTGGGTTTAAGACCTAAATATGTCTAGGTTCAATGTATCTGGGGTTTTGGATTTGTGAGGTTGCCAGTCGGCTTTGGGTTATCCCTCTAAATAATTTGCCTATTGGTCCCTCGAGTTTCGTCTATTTACAGAGGGCGTTTGACTATTTTTATGTTAAGTGTATTTTATTGTGTGAAATTTTTTAAAAATGAGAATTTTGGGAATTGAATATTATATAAGTTTTCTTGATATCATAAAATATATTACTACTTCGTATCAGTTTATTTTCTTGATATCATAAAATATATTACTACTTCGTATCAGTTAATGATATTGAGTTATAAACAAGTTTTCATGAATCAATGAGCTTATATTGAGTCACTAACTAATGTGTTTCCTGATATCAACTAATATTAATATATTTTTCTTGATATCAACTAATATTAATGTATTTGCGATCTAATATAGTTATAGTTATATACTCTTACTTTTTGAGAAATTCTAAAATGAATTATCTTCTAGTATATATAAATAGGGTAGTGATAAAATGCAAATTTATATATTATTCAAACCCAAAGCTCCTCAACACAGCTTCAACATAGTTTCAACACAATGTAAAATTTCAAGATTTTAATGTCAACACAGTATCAACACAGCATCAATCATTGACTGCTGTTGAAATTCTGTGGATATTTTCCTGCTTTTTTGTGATCTGTTGACATTTTTCAATGGTCTAGATCATAGTTTTAAATTTGTACAATATTTAGAATTTTTATTTGATCACATTCCTTGAAGAATAAATGGAGAATAAATGAAGTAGTAATTGTTAATGAACAATGAGGTTCACTGGATAAATGACTCACCAAGAATGGAATAAACCTTTTTTTTATATAAACATTTATTCTATCTTTATGCCTGTAAGAAAGGGCCATCAAGATTAATTAGGAAAATTTTATTTTTAAAATAAATCAAAAGTGCACCCATTGTAGCGTCCTCAAGAACTTTTTTTTTTTTTTTTTAAATGTATGTCCCATTTGTGGAAGCATCCACCTTTTTTTATAAAAAAAATGGGTAATTCATCAAAACTCAAAAGTAAACAATATACCGATTTATCATCACTCAAACAAAAAGAAATATAAATATTTAAAAAATTAAGAATTCAAAGTTCAAATCGTCATCAAACCACTTTAATACTGTATATGAATAAAATCACAAAAGAATAAAAAATGAATAAAAACCGGCATCATTAATTTTTACTTGCTCAAAAGCTTTTGTGCATGGGACATTTGCTTCATCAACGCCTCGACCTTAGCTCTATATTCTTCCGCATTCTCCACCGCCTCGGCCTCCGCCTCCCCCAGCTGATAGCACAGCCGCTCCTCCCCCTCCTCCGCCACCCGCAGCCGCTCCCGTATGCTCTGCAGCTCTCTTCCCATCTTCTCCTCCCTTTCCAGGCTGCTCTTCAGCTCTTTCTCCATCTTTTCGATTCTCTTTCGCAGCGTTTCTTGCTCTCTTGGATCCATTATGTAATAAATACAGAGGAAAACAATTAAGAGAATGTACGTGGATTTATAGATAAATTAGGTAGACTTTTCTATATATTTCAAGTCTTTTTGTTTGACTTTGATTATATGTTAAATGATGCCGTGTTCTGCATTTTCAAGTCACATTATATAGTAGTAGTAGTAAATAGACTATAGGATTTTATAGATCTAATATTCTCTTGTATTATCACGTGTAATTTTAATTTTTATTATAAATATAAAATTAATAGACTCTAGGATTTTAGAAATATACTAGTAATGGTTTCTAATATTAGAATGTGTAATTTATTTTTTTATTATTTAATAGTATTAAAATGATGATAATAATTATCAAATTTAGGACATAGGATCGTGATTTCAATATAGTTATTAAAATATTAATAACATGAGCATGTCAACACAATTTCATATTTACATTATCCATATATACTATTGACATATTATGATAGACATAACAATATTTTTAAATGATTATTGAATTATATGAAAATTTAATTCAATTTTATCAAATTATTATCATCCAAATACATGGAATTAGGATATCGTTGAAATCAATAAAATTACTTTTAACTTGATGCTATATGTTATGAAAAAAATTATTTGTATTGATATAATTATTTAAATTCAAAGTGTTGATATTAAATTACGAAGTTTCAATTTTTTTTTTATTAAATCATGTATTCATAAGATGATGATATTGTTTGAACATCACCAAAATATATTGTTTTAAACACGATTTAAGATAGATGAGAAAAAAAATATGTTTTATAATTTAATAATGTAATTAAAATGTTATATATCTAATTAGAATTTGATTAAATTTACTGTACGAAACAAGTAATGGTGGAACGGATGAGTCTGTGACTGAAAATTATTATGAAACTGGATTTCCTCTAAATTGATTTATTTATGAAATTTTGATATCTACCTCACACACGTGTGGTTAAATAAAAAACAATATTTCGAATCTTAAGTAACTTGTAAACAAAATAAAAGGACGTTGAGTCCTATTAATTAATACTATGAACGAGACTTTTTTAAGTTTGAATAAAATAAGCGTGTTGGTTGAAATTTTGGCAAACGCACATTGAAATTTTGCCGAAGCAATGAAATAAGCGTGTTGCTTGAAATTCTAGAAACAAAATATGAGTAATTCTTTCTCTCTCAATTATGTATCTAGAAAATAAACTCGAAGCTGTTGAAAAGTTATTCTTATTCATGATCCAAAATAAAATAAAATTAAATTAATTAAAAGAAGATTTTGGGCCCAAATTTTGTTTTAATGAACCACAAGGAAATCCAGTTAGATGGTGGGTCAGCATTAATAAATATTTAAAACATTTAAATGGGCCCAAAAATTATAGGCCTAACACAATTTCCCTCTATAAACTTGGCTTCCCAAAGATATATTACTACTACTGTTATCTCCTAACAAAAATGATACACTTTTATTTTTTTTAAACAAATTATAATTTATTTTTAAAATTAAAACATTAGTATATCAAATTTATAATTTATTGTACTTATCATATAATATAAATCTGCATAAAATATTGTGCAGTCTAAAAAAAATCCTTTTTCTTTGGATAAAAAGAGTATAAATATCTCAAGCTTTAAAATTTTGAAATTTGAGACTTATGACACTACTTGAAAGAATATTAAAATGTTGCATAGTACTACTATTTTGGAAAATTAAGTCTTAAAAGCATTAGTATATTCTTAACATGAACACACTATACATAACTAGCTGAATTATCTGTACCACAATGATTGAATATTTGAATTAGCCTAATTCTCTGTATCTAATTCTGAGATTTTGAATCTTGATTCCTTGTATATTCCTTTAATTAGTATTGGGCCCACTTTAATAAATCATGTTCTATGGATAAGACTCAGTTAGGAAATGTTATTAAAAAGCATGCGAAATCCTTTATACCTGGATTAACATAGTAATTAATACTAATTACGAATACGAAGATATTATAATTCTACATATTTGAATATTCTATTTAAAAAGAATCTATACACTTATTTTTTTTATCTTCAATATTAATGCCTAGGTGTACAATATTTTATCCTTACTCGACTGAGCTGTTATCTAAATTACCATACAAGATTTTTGTCAATTAGTGTAAATATTGAAACACACAAAATATTGGCGATGCATTTTTGGGTGGAATTTTTTCCCAAATAAAATTATACTTTCGATGACGTTATAATTTCTAGTTCATATGGAGTAGTATTCTGATAAATATAAAGTGACGTGACATTGCAATTATTGGATAAACCAGAAGCAATTACTATATAATGTCAACTGAAATCAATCAATGCAATATAAAATTGATAAAAAAATAGATTAATTGCTGTTTAGGGAGGAAGTGCTTAATTAACCTAACTTTTAATGATAAGATTTGAATAAATAAAATCAACACTCCTCTCTCTCTCTCTCTTGCTAGCAGTATACGCAATCTTTCTCTCTCTAAATTACCCAATTTTGATCTCAAACACTCCATTGTTTCAAGGAATCATGCTCTCTCAAGTAAGTAATGTTTGATTTGAACAAATCATTTGAGCTATTCACCGTTTCATTTGTAGAATCTTCAAATACTCTAATTTTGTTTAGCTTTTGGAGTATATTTTGCAACATTATTTCCGTTCAATCAGTTGACGAACTTGAGATTTATGATTGTAGATGCTGGAAAGTAACGCGCTGTTATTAGCTAAGATTATTGATCTATTCCTGATTTTTCTCTATGATTTATATTTCTGCTCCAATTTACTGTTTATACCAAAAATTGAATCTGTAATCTAAAAACATTTTCGAGTAGTTGCTGAATTTCTTGAGCTAATTGATGGATTTTCTGATGCATGAATTGGAAACTTCATCATGCAACATTTTCAGCTGCAAATCCAGTTTTTAGCTTAATTTTTGTTTTCGATTCCAATTTTTTTATTCCTGTTTGATTATATGCTTAATCTATCTACTTATGTGCTATATTTTCAGGTATGCATACAGTATACAGATGCATGCATATGAGAGAGATTGTTTCTGGATCAATATGGGGGAAACTGTTTTACCCAGAAATAATTATTAGATGTTTTAGTTAATTGATCAGTTTTGTAAAAAAAATTGGATTTTTTTTATTGTATATTTGTGTTGGCAGTAGGAATCTAGGGTTAGACTTTGTTTTTTTAGGGGGGGGATATTGGGTCAGATTTGGTTCAAATAAAGAAATGGATTTGCACAGCTATCCTCATGGTGAACATGGAAGGTTTGAGCAAATATTCAATCAGTTTCTTCTAAAGAGCTTGCACATTATTTTGGATTCAAGGGTTCCAATGAACCGGCCGCCTAGCCGGGGAGGCGAAATAAGAAAGAGCGACAGATGGTTTAATTTAGTGCTGGGGGATCGCCCTGCAGCTATGGATAGCTTAAGTTTTTGGAATAGAAGTTTGATGGAACCTATGGTGATTGATATTATACTCGTGCAAGAGTCAAGTTACTCTTTGTCAGAGCACGATTCTCGCTCCACTCTGGCCACGGAGATGCCTGCTGAGACAGTTATAGAGAGGTGGGTGGTTCAGTATGAGCATCAGAGGTCAATGGCTCCTCAAATCGGTGATGCCTTTTATAAGAAGACATACAAGAAATCAATAATCCTATTGCGCTCGGTTTATTCAATGCTGAGACTCCTTCCTGCATATAAGGCCTTCCGGAAACAACAGTCATTTAAACAGAATTGTGGCTTTGAGATCAATTACAAGATCTGCTCCTTCGGTTCTCCATTGTTGAGATCAGAGGAAGAATCAATGAAGAACTATTCTTTTATTCCTATTGACGCCCAACAAGGTCGCCTATCTGTATCTGTGATGTACCGTAAAGATCTATCTGACTTTAATCTAGATTCTTGTGTATCGCACCCTATTGAGATCATTTCGGATTACGTAGGTAGCCCTCTTACTGACCCTATGAGGGCATTTCCTTGTACCTCTTCTGAGAAGGGTCATTCTATATCCTTCCAGACAAGAGGGAGGCAATCAGCTCCTCCATCACCATTTCAACGGCCTCACAGCTGGTCCAGTGGTCTCCAAAGGGAGCTTTCATCACAACAGAGCCAACCATATAGTGCATCTCCACCATTATATCGCTCACCGTACGAGTATTCATCTTCTCCTACTGAGGCATACATCCAAAGAAATCAAAACCAAAGGTTCACTGCTAATCAGAAAGCACCCTGTGATGAAATACTCTCTCCTCCATTCTCATCATCTCCTTCTCCATCTCCCCCTACAAAGAGCGTAATTCCTTTTCATAATCGGCGTCATCCAGAAACTGCTCCAATGAGTATTCCTCATCCGATGATAGCTAGAAGTCCTAGATACCTTTCTCCCAATTTGTCCGACCCGAATAGGAATTCTCTTCCACCCCTATCCCCGAGAAACACCAAGTACGACTCGTCATCTCATGAATCACCATCTGGAATAAGGTCAATAAGGAGACTAGATTCAACCAGAACTGGAGAAATGAGCAACACTCCAACTAATGCTGGTCCTAAGGTAGGTTTTGACGAGTGTGGCTAATGATTACTAATTCTTGTTGTTTATTGTTCTTTTCCTTAATGTTTGAGCTAATTTACACATGTCTGAATTATATAGTTGTCTCGAGACTCAAAAGAGGACTCTGGACGGTTTTCAAGTTTGCTGTCTTCAAGTAGTTCTCCACGTGTTGGGTTATCGAGGACCTCTAGTCGATTGTCTTTCCAGGATGACTTTGGTGATTGTGACTGTCCATTTATTGTTGATGACGTAGATCCTCCTGATAACCAAACAAGGTAATTTCCACTTTCCATCTTGAACATGTCATCAAATGATTGAAATCAGAACTTTCATTCAAAGCATGTAGTGCAAAAGAATGTGGCATGACTGGCGTCTTGTCTTGTAGCTCGTACCTCTTACATAGGCTCGATTACTTTTGTCGACAACCATATTTATGACTACATAGGGCTCCACATATAACTCCACTGGTATACTTAATTTTAAAGTCATTATCCACCTATAATATTTTCCATCACTGTTATTTTGCAAGCTTGATTTAGTCTTTTCTTAAGATTAATTTGCGTAATATTCATGAATCATCCATGCCAAACAATCAAGCTCGCCAGAGTATATATGTAGGGTTACTGTCTTTCTTGATAATTCCAAATTATTTTAGGATTTCTTTCTATTTGTGTTAATTCATCAAATTAAGTTTATAAAGGCCCTAGCTATTGCCACTTTTGTTGGATCGTCTGTCCTATTTTCTATTGATTTCTGGCGCATTGTATCTTTGCTGTTCTCATGAGAGAAAACATATAAGTCAAAGGCAAAGCTGAAACTATCAAAACTTTTGAGATTTGACTCTTCCTCAAAGTGCATAATAAAAACAAGTGATGGTGTCGCTAGCATGGTTGCCATGGAATGTTTTATCTGATTCACCAACACTTTTTGTGTAATATTTTGTTTTGTGCGATTCGTGTCTGCTCGTGCACATTATGTGAAAATGTGTGTATTATACTGAATTTCTCTCCCACTTTGATTATCTTTGCGACTTTCCAGCTTCTGCAGAGATTGCTTTTCTCTCTCCTAATTATTGCAGTGATTTTCTTATGTGTTACATTACATGGTCTGGCTTCGTTCTATTTCCATAAAAGAGATTATTCAGTTCTGCTAGACTATGTGTTTTAGTCAGAAAATAAATATGCCAGTTTATTAGTTTTATGTCAAGTTAACTGCAGAGGAACATTCTTTGACACTTATGGCTTTTACAGTTCCAACCCTTTGATAGTGGCCATGTTCCAACCCTTTGATAGTGGCCATTTCGTCATTGTTTTTTATTTTTTGACCAATCGATACACAACTTTGATGGAAGAAAAATCAACTTAATCCATGTCCCATTTGATGTGTGCATATCAACTCAATTTCTACAAAATTCACAGATGAAAATGGCATCTTTCATTTTGTTTTTGCTATTAATTCTTGTTTATAACAAGCTAATCTGTCCACATGCTTCTCTATTTGATGTTAGCTGTGAATTTGCTGAAATCATTCAAATTTCTTTATTCATACAGTTCAAATCTCGGTGCAAGAAACTGTTCAGAAGTTTCTTCACTAGCACCCTCAACAATGAAGAAATCGCAGGATGCTGCTGTTGGTGCCCTCGTTCACATGCTGAAGACAGCTCCGCCTCTCCGCCAAGAATCCTGCTACTACAACACTCAGTCATCTAAGACTGAGTTCGAGGGAGAAGTTGGAGCTGCTTCCGAGTTTTTCAAGCCTCGAAAAGCATCAGATGCCTTTGAAGAACTCAAGGTTTACAGACAAATGAAAGATTTGCTACTTTCCAAGAGCTCAGCTCATCTGGTCAGCAAGGAAAAAACCGAGTTCTAACCACCTTTGTGTTGTATCATTATTTTCTAGGTAAGGTAGCTTCTACAATTGATTAATTTCCTTCTTTAGACAATCGATTTGAACTAATTATCCAGATTCCAGAAACAGTAAGTGAGTTATGTACATAGGAACTTACATCGAAACAATTCTTGATTTCTTAACCGAAAACCCCTGAAAGTTCATTTCCATTTATGCTTGATTCAGTATTTTAAAGCTGCATCTTTACTTTTCATGAAATCGGGTATCGTTGCAGCTCAGGTTGGGATTGGGTTCTAACTTAGCTTTGGCCACGACAAATGTTGTCGTAGGTTTTGTGATGGCTCGGGGGGGCTTGTTCTTGCTATCATTGGTTTCTTTCTTGTGTTTTGAAGCTTAGAGTCTTGGCCTGATGACTCAATTGCCATACTCTCGAGTTTTAAAGTCGTTCTTTTTATTCTGTTTTGAAGCGTGTGCGTTGCAGGTGTTCAATCTAGTACTCTCGAGTTTTGAATCCTGGCATGAGTCGGAGCCAGGATAGATTTCTTGCGAGGTGTATTTGATTTTCCAAGATTTGGATGTGGCATGGCACTTGGATTATTGGATTGGAGTTTTTCAATAGATCATGAAAATATAGTGGTGCAATAATTTTCAACTTTATAAATGTTCAAAATTGCAAGTATTCATAGAATCACATATGTAAATGCAGCCAATTTGGCAAGTTGTGTGACATAATTTACTAACAATATTGAAAAACAATGAAAATATGATTAATGCAATTGAAATGGACCAGGAATAATACACCTGAGACCTGTGGTCACTTCAAACTTTTGCAATAAACTTGTACTACTATTCTTTAAATTGGTTATTGTACCAAAATTCAAAAAGTTAAATTATCTGCAAATAGAATGCTGAAGTAACTTTTTTTTAATAAAATGCAATAATAAAAGAAAATGGGGTGGGTTATTTGAGGTAAAATAAAATGCAATAATGTGATATTTTTAGTTTAATAACGTTCATAAGCAGAAAATCTACAATAATTAATCTCACATACAAATAATTAATTGCGCATGAATCCGTTACTGCTACAGTGCTACTCGAAATATTTTCCTATTTTTTGAATAAAATTTTCCTGTTAATTTTAAGTGAGATTTAAGTATTCTGTCAGTTGACTTATTTTTCTTTGATTTGGATGTTAACATATTGTTCTTATAATTTACGAGTAATAATCTAGAGAAAAATACAAATAAAATATGACTAATATAATACGGGAAAAACGGCGGGAGAGGTATATATAGAGCGATCGTCCCACCTATAAAAGCCGAACCTCCAGCGCCTACGTACCTTCGGCAGATTCAAAGCTCCAAAACAAGTAGTACAAAGAGATTGTTTCGATCTCGAAATTCTCCGACGGTGAGTTTTGGCTTGATCTCTTTGTAATTACTGCTTCGCGAGAGTATATTCTTAGTTTTTCTTGTTGGCGGAATTTCTACTCATTATCATATTAGTGCGTGTGCATTTCTGCAGATTTTCAAGCGTGGCAAGTATAATTCGGAGAACATTTTGATTTCACTCCATCCGCATCAAGTCGTAAGCAATTTGCAATTTATCACTTGTTCATTTATGTCAAGCGATTTATTTTGCCTTTTCACGCTTGTTTTGGTTAGCTTTGCTGGTTTGTGGTTTTCGTTCGGTGAATAAAGGCCTCAGCTGCTTTATGTTGATCTAGGAATATCATGCATTTGTCGCTACTGTTAATCTGTCTAGTTTCCGAGTTGCATCCTTCTCTACAGCTTATTGACAGTGTGTAATTGCTGTGTTTATTTACTAGTAGTACTATATTTTTGTACATTTTTTAATAATTGCTTGAATGTTACTGTAATTCTGTAGCTTTTTCTTCCGATTTGATTTTGCATAATGGCGATAGGAGATCATGAAACTAGACACATAGAATCAGCAGAATGGGCTGCAGAGAGGTTAGCGTATAGAGAAGATGAACAGTATGTGAAATGAGCCTTGATCTATTGTAGACTTGCAGTTGCGATATTTGGACAAGGGGAATGGTGTAACTCATAATACATGGGAAAAAAGGTATACCAAAATACGGTAGCGTTTCTTCTGTATTAGGCATGAACTTCTAATTAGGAGATTCACTGGTGAAGATTGGTTTTCAAGTACTGCTCATGTTTTATTCTGTTTTCTATTGAAGATGGGTACAAGAAGAAGTCAGGGAAATACTGTTTTCAAAGTATCATGCATTAAAATTAATCTTCCTATATTATTGATAAGCCTTTCTTGATTATTTGCAACAGATGATCAGCAACAGCAAGTAATACACCTATTTCTAGCAGAAACCTGAAGATTGCAGAGCATGTGTAGTATTTGAGAGTACAGGTATTTAATATCTTCACTACACCTCAAATGCACAACATGCCCTGCACATGGAATTATTCTCAAATGGATGGGAAAGTGAGATTCTAACACAGGGTATCGTGTTTGGCATGACTGTTAAAAGAAGGCTAAGTCTAAAAAACTTAAGTTAGAGAAGACATCATACTAAGAAGTACAAGTATCTACTATAAGAAGTAGTTACATTCACTTTATGTGCAGGTTGAAGATATCTTGAAACGTGGACAAAATAATTTGACAGTCTTTAGAACAGTTAATGAGTAACGATCCACTCTGAATTCCGTATAATCAATACAAATGTAGACTCTTCAATTTCCTGCAAAACTCTGGTGCCTATAAAGTTTCGAGTAGACTCCCTCACTTGCTGTAACAAGGTTTGCGTGGGTGCCCATTTCAACAACTTTCCCCTTGTCCATAACAAATATGGTGTCCGAGTTGATTACAGTTGAAAGCCTGTGTGCAACTGTAATATTTGTTGTATTCTGTTTCAGTGACTCCAGAGCATTGATGACAGCCCTTTCAGACTCGGCATCAAGTGCACTTGTGGCTTCATCGAGAAGCATTATCGCTGGCTTTTTCAGCAGAACCCTTGCAATTGCTATCCGTTGCTTCTGTCCACCCGAAAGTTGGCATCCCTTTTCCCCAACTGACGTGTCGTATCCCCTTGGTAGATTGCTAATCACTTCATGGATGTTGGCCTCCATAGCTGCCTGTATCACTTCAGCTTCGGAAGCACCTTCATTTCCATAGCATATGTTTTCTCTGATTGAGAAGCTGAATAGAAGTGGCTCCTGCTGCACCAAGCCAATCTGTGCTCTCAGAACTTTCAGGTTGTAACTCTTCACATTTTTCCAGTCAATTAGTACCGCTCCTTCGTTCACATCATAAAATCTGAGTAGAAGTGCTAGAATAGAAGATTTCCCTGCTCCACTTGGTCCAACCAGAGCAACTTTTGATCCAGCTTCAATTGTCAAGTTGAAGTTGTCGAGTATAATCATATCTGGTCTGGAGGGGTAAGTGAAACTCACATTTGAAAATTCAATATCCCCCTTAATGCTTTTACGAGGTGGTTGCTTAGGCTCGTCTGGCTCAATCTCAGTCTGTCGGTCAAGGGTATGGAATGCTGGGGTCAGAATACTGATAGCAGAGAAAACAGTAGGTATCAATGTCCACAATTCTGTGATTGACGGAACTGTGAGTGAAAATATCTGGTACGATCTTATTCCGTTCTCAAAGGAAGATTGTCCTCTCTTAACGAGGATAGTTGTATACCATAATGCAACAGCATGAGCTATATTCCACAAGCAAAGTGATACACCTTGAATGATCCCATATTTGATGCTTTGTGTCCTGCACTTTGCCAGTGGCTTCTTTAAAGAAACCTTGGCCTTTTCAAGCACATGATCTTCCAGGCAAAAAGATGCAACAGTTTTTATGTTGGATGTTGATTCAGAAGCAAGGGAAACCAGTTCTGAATAAGCAGCATTGCTGCCGCTTGAGAATCCTTTTGCAGACTTGGCTTGAATCAGTCCACCGATAAAGTGGCAGGGCATCACGGCCCAAGCAACTAGGCCCATTCTCCAGTTGACTCTGATGCTGACTACCGTTGCAATCAGTATGGAGGAGATGCATTGAACAATAACGGACATACGGTCAGATATGATTGTTTTGACTGTTGCTGTTTCGTTGATAACCTGTGATGTAACTGATCCTACACTGTTTTGAGGCTTCTCAAACCAGGCCAGCTCATTTCGTAGTATAGCTGCAAAATTGTTGGTTTGTAAGAATTGGTTGTCATAGAAGTTATCAAGCTGGTGCTGTAGAGGTCAAATACAGTTGGCATTAAAATGATACCTGAATATAATGCTTGTCTGAGGTTCGTCATGGCCTGCTCCCCAATCAAGCCATAGAAATAATGTTGCACAGTATGGGCAAAGCATGACAAAAATCCTATACACGCAAAAAGGATCGAGTACTTCCCTACTCTGCTTTCTGAATTATCTTTATAGTATGCAACTCCTATTGTTATGATGAAGTACCCAAAGACTGGTTTAGAGATTCCTGCAAGAGCAGCTCCACAAGAGCCAATAAAAATCTTTACAATCTCTCTCTTCCTTAAGCCAAACCAGATTCTGTAGAATACTGCCCTTTCCTTCCTTTCTTTGAGATCTTCTTTATTGGGAGAAAGTTGTGGAGTTCTGTTGGCTTCCCTAGATTCATCAGGGAAGTGAGATGAAGCATCAGTATATATACTTGCTAAATCTTCCATTGGGTCCTCTACTCTGTAAAGTGAACAATTATATGTTATTCCAAGTCTATCAATGCTATGCAATTGGGTAAGTAGTTTTGATTAGCCAACCTTGCATCACTATCTTGGCTGAGATTCTGCATTTCAAACAAGCTACGGTAAAAATTGTTGCTAGTCAGCAAGTGAGGATGTGGTCCTGTCTCTGTAACTACTCCATTTTCTACCACAGCAATCATATCTGCATTAACAATGGTGGATAATCTGTGTGCTATCAAAATTACTGTCCTTCCTTGCATTGCTGTCTCGAGAGCTGCTTGAACTAGCTTTTCTGATTCTGTATCAAGGGCGCTGGTGGCCTCATCTAGTAAAAGAATTGGAGGATTCTTTAGGATGGCCCGTGCTATTGCTATTCTCTGCTTCTGTCCACCTGATAACTGGACACCCCTTTGTCCGACCTAATGAAAAAGAGGAATCCTCTTCATGATACGTGAAATTTACAAATTTGAAATTGAGAGGATATTATCTTTCATGACTGAGACAAAAATATTGCAGGTGTTTACGAACAGCGTATAATGACATGTCCTAGGAAGCATGCTGCAAAACTATATGGCCCTTAGGCTATTAGTTATTTAATTGATTACTTTGTTGTATATGTATCAACTCAGTGTTCTTCCCTTGCTATCTTCACCAGACTAACCCAGAGACGAGTCTATTGTTTTCTATTCTCAACAATATTCATTATGTGATAAACTGTATTTATCATACTAAATTTTAGGGACTTATCTGACCTCAGTGAAGTATTGATTTGGAAAATCACATATAAAAGAGTGTGCATTTGCCATTTGAGCTGCTTTCTGGAGTTGACTCTCATCTGCTTCCCAGTTTCCTGCCTGAATGTTCTCCTTGATGTTACCAGAAAAAAGTGATGGCTCCTGTGAAACTACTCCGATGTTTCTCCTGAGGAACTTCAGATCGAGATCCTTGATGTTGTAGTTGTCAATGAGAATAGAACCTGAGAGATACCAAATCAATTAGACTCCTGATTTCTTAACCAATGTATGTTTTCTCTTGCTATGTACAGGAAAAGGAATTCAGCATAGGAAAAGTCTACCTTCTATTGGGTCATAGAATCTTGTTATCAGTGACATGATGGTGCTCTTGCCACATCCGCTACTTCCAACGAATGCAACCACCTTTCCTGCTGGGATCGATAATGAAAATCCTCGAAGAATTGGAGTATTCATCCTGGATGGATATGCAAAGTGCACATCGTTTATACATATGCTCCCTTTGATGGCATCCAGTTCTTTTCCCTCGTGGTTTGTGCATATCATTGGCTTTCTTTCAATCACTTGAAAAACTTCCTGCCCTGCTGCTTTTGCTTGATTGAAGAGTTGCATGTCTGGTGCAGCATATGTGAGGGATCTGAGAATCGAAAAGTTGAAAATGTTTGTAATAAGTGAGATGTACTTAACACAAGATACAATATGGTGATGGTTTTCTTACATAGCACCAAAAAGAATGCTCATGACAGCAGCAATAACATCTCCTCCAAGTGCTCTCCCGGCTGTCACAACAACAGCTCCAACCCACACAATAAGAGCCCAAGAACAGAATGTCACAACTTGGAACAGTCCTGTCCCAAATCCTTTCACAAATGCTTCTGTCCTGCTTATTCCCAGCTGCTTCTGTAAACTTTCCGAGAAAGATCTGATTGCTGAATTCTCTCCAACAAATGCAAACACAGTCTTGATGTGGGAAATTGTCTGTCAAACACAGCCTCAGGTTGTTTTAATGATTGAACTTGGCAAAATGAGCAATATGTTATGATTTCATGATTCTCTATACCTGTTCCACCATTGCAGTGGCCTCCGATAGATATACCATTCTTGTTGCTGAAACGGCATTCATCTTCTTCGTATAAGTAGCCCCGATTACGAGAATCATGGGGACAACAAATATTGCTAGAAGTGACACTTCCCAGCAGGCTATGAATGCAATCAAGACGCCAGAGAAGAAGGTAGCGAAGCATGATATGAAATGCCCCAACTGTCAGCCACAGATAATGGTGAGTTAAAATCAGATCATACATCTATTTGCAGTTCTAATGTGGTCAACATTCTACAGAACCTATATAGTATGATTGTGAAAATCATAAGCAGGTCTGAGTAATTAAATAGTACTTCTCTTTATTTATAATCAACAGTTGTTTTCTTGGACTTGTCATCTAGCAACAAATATAATCAAATATCTATATCGTCTCAGAATCATCTCAATATTTATGTTTGATCCATGTATGATGTACTTTGTGGACCCAGAGAAAAAAATACATGTGCAAAGTTTTCGAACAAATATTATAAGGATTTGCATAAGACAATAGCAGATCGACTAAACCAATTTATTCTCAGTACAGTACTGAAGTCTTTGTCCTTTCTATGCGTTTTTTACAATTTATAGTCTTTTATTCTAGGATATTCTAACATGATGCCATCTAATTTTTTATTTAATTAATCAAGAGGATTTTGGCAGTATATTATCCTAGTACTTCTGAGAGCATACTGTAGGAAATGCTTCTGCCTAGACTAAGGTCACAGTCATGCATGAGGATTTTCATAGTCGTTCAACTCAGTAAATTTATGTGTAGCTTTTTAATATTTGCAATGAAAGATGATTTAGTAGCTACCTTTTCTCCGATGGCATCTTGGATGACGAACATATGGCTACTGATACCAGTGATTATCTTTCCGCTTGTTAAGTCAGTATCAAATGCTCCAATCTCTTGGCTAAGTACAGCTTTTAGGAAAGATAATCTTATGCGACGTACTTGTCTTTCACTTGCATACATCCAGCATCCTATCTCTGCATTCAGATTTTTGGAGCATTTGAGCACAAAAAGATCATAGTAAAACTTTTTCTGCAGAACTGCCTTGTAAAAGTACCTAGAATTCCAGCTGGAAATGTCGCGAAAGCCATGTACCACACGTATGGAACGACCTGATCGAGCAGAATAGATATATCAGTGTCAGACTTAATGTTAACTGGTAACTTGCACGGATCACATACTCTAAAACAATTATATTTATACTTGTACTTACCTTAAAAAGTGCCTTAACCATTTCATCAGTATTGTTGATGTTTTTACCAAAGGCATCAAGGGCTTTTCCCAGCAGGAAATACCCTACAGGCTGCGCGAGGCCGTGGACAATGGCTCCCAAGGTGCCCAGAGCCATCAAAATCCAGTCCACCTTATCTGCTTGGCTCAAAAGCTTGTAAAATGGCAAGGTTAGTGGCTTATCATCCTTTTCCGACGTGCCTGCTTCGTCTATAATCTCCGCACTATGCATAGTTTTTTGAAGTTTGTTTGAGAGTCACTGAGCTTTGCTAGTTTGCATGCAAATTTCTCTCGTTTGTCTGATTCATTTCACCTATCTGACTTATTAATGTTTTATAATTACTAGATTGCAAAGAATATTTTCTGAATATGCTTGTAAGTATTGTAGTATAGTAATTTGTCATATGTGAATGACATGTCCCTTTTTCCCACTTTGATGACACCCCCAATTCATATTTGGTAGCTGCTAAGTTGCAAAAGGACAGCACATAACAAACAAGAGAGTTCTTAGTTTACTAGATCATGACAAGAGAGCTCTTAGTTTACTAGATCATGCGGTTTGAATCGGCGTTGGGAATAAGAATCCACACCCCCCATGTATTTGGACTGATTGGCAGAGAACCTTGTTTGTACACCAATGTTAGATTTTACGGGGCTAGGTACGGTCTCATTCATTGAAGCGCACATGATACGTAAAGGGGAGACCAACCAAACTCTTGTGAGGTCCCCTTCATGTATCAGGTACGCTTCAACATAGCTCACGTAAAATCGTACAAGCAACACTAGCCCATTCCCACATTAAACTGGAACCTTGGGATTCTAGGCGTTTTCTGGTGAAATCAAGCATTTTATATAGTTCATCTGTGACCATTTTCCTAGTTGATAGTATCTGGTTTGGAATGTGCAAATCATCATATCTTATTATTATTTGCAGTTTTTATGTGTGTGATTAATTTGGAATGCCATTCACAACTTTGATGCTACTCTTAGTCTTGATATTCATATCAAAGATTAAAAAAACTTACTTTTTTTAATTGAACCTTGAGATTCTTGCCATTTTTCTATGAAGCCAAGCATTCTACATAGTTCATCTGTGATCATTTTCCTAATTGATAGTATCTGATTTGAAATATGCAAATCATTATGTCATATTACTATTATTTTGCAGATTCTTACGTGTATGATTAATTTAGAGTATGCCTTAGTCTTTATCATGCTGGAAACTATTCATACCTAAGTTTAAAAATATAAATCTGTATATGAATATAGTAATTTCCAGCAATTATCAGTGATAATTGCTGGATAATTGCTGGAAATTACTATATTCGTATACAAAATTGTATTTTTCACATGACTTTAAAACAAGTAACTTTATTTACATCCATGGTATTTTCAATAGTAAAATTATGTCGTTCCTTTAATTAAACGACATCATTACATCTTGCAAAATAAATTAAAGAATTTGGGGATCTTCTAATTAAAATAAAATTAGATGTAATTTCAGTGTTTTAAAATATAGTGAAAATACGTTGTATTCATTAATTCACCATATTTATTTGCTGTTTATCTTCTAATATGACTCTATCAAGTTCGTTCTTTCAATATTGTGATATACTACTACTACTAGTATTTTTGGCCATACCTTTTTACCTTTTCCCGCATCTTGGATAAGGAGACACATAATCCATCCCATGACTTGCACCATTATCTTTTCTTCTTTTTCTTCTTTTTTTTATTTGAAGTTAAGATATCTTACAGTATTTGTTTTGTGGGACTATATACATATGTATTAATTTATGAAATAATAATAATTCATCAGAAGAAGGTGACGACTACGACCTAAACATCAACAAGCAGTGATGGTAGGAATAAAATTTAATTTTAGGCTCCAATAATAAATTCATAGTGAGTAATAGTACTAGTACAACACTGGTTCAGCGGCTAGCAGTTGGCAATTATGAATTTTCATTTATATTGCATTTATTCTGAAACTATATATAAATTCTGCCCATAAATTGTACTCCTACCACCCTATTTTAAAGACAACGAATAGCAAACATGTTATGGTTGGTTTATTTGATGAAGTGCATGTACAAAATTAACAGAGTTTTTTTTTTAAGCACAAGACTGAAGAATGTGATATTTAGGAGTAAGTTAAAAGTGAAGAGTGAATAAAGTAGATTGTTAAAGAATTAATTTTTGTAAAGAATTATTTTTTGAGAGATTAAAGAATTATTTTTTGTAAAAAGGAGAAATGACTTATTTAGTTTTAGATATTTCGAAAAGGAATACAATTAATTTGAGACGGATGAAATATAAATATGATAATATTAATATTTTTTCAGTTGGATAGAATAATTTCCCAGCCAATATATTATACACATCATTGTCATTAATATACATTTTTAGTAGATGCGACGTGGTTTTATGCTGAAACAGTGAAACCACACAAGTAAACATCAACCTTTTATTCAATTTTGCAATTCTAAATTTGCGAAACCATATTACAAATATAATGTAAATAGTTGCTGCATTTCTTCTAAATAAATGAAAAAAGAATATGAAACTTTTACCTAAGTAGTGGAGTACTAGTAAGTATAATAGTGACGTCAACTTCCAATTATGTCGACACACATTACCATTACCATTACCATTACCATCTACTTAATTGAACAAATGATATAAAGTCGTTTAGAGCAATATTAATACAATCAGTAAAAATATACTATAGGACAAATAAATTGACTAATAATATTCATAATAAATTATTTAATATTGTATTGACTAATTAACCTTTACGTTGAAAATAATACTATGTGTTAGCCTATGGAGTAAATGATTATTAATGCCTAATCACCCTTGATTTTATACATAAAGACAAAAAAAAATTGTGGTTTGTTTTGTACGCATGCATAAAAACGTTAGGTAGCATAGAGTTTCCTAATAATTTTAGCGTTAAATACAAAGATTTATTGTGCAAATGCAGAAAAGACATGTTTGTTATTAATACACTTCCTTGTCAAGTTTCGATCCGATCGTATTAGTAATTAACTGGGATATTGATAGTAAATAATTTTCTAATTTGTCATCATGATTCAACCTTTTCTTGCTTTATTACGAGGTTGCCTCTTAATATTAGATTAATGTTTCATTTTGTTTTATGTAGTAGCAAAGATGGTTATTTTATTATTCACGTCTCGTTACATTACAAAATATCTATTTGTGTATATTGATTATCTCAATAGACTTAGTACATGATTATGAGTATCAATTATTTCTTGGACCATTGAAATATGTTCCCTTAGCATAAAATGATATCCACTTATCTCTTATAAGAAATAATAATATTTTATTCATCAAAAAAGAGAAAATATTTTTTTTCTTAGGTTTATATTTTCCAGGCGACCCATTCTTTGATGACAGACGTATTATATCTCTTTTAATTTCAAATTTTCAATTGTTTTAGGGGATATTATAGTTTTAAATTAAAATGTCACTTTCTTGAATTTCTTAATTTTTTATTTCATCGTTTTCATTTTTGTTTCTTTTCCATTTTTCAATTTTGTTCGGCTGCGTTTTAGTGATGGCCGGTATTAAGTATTCTTTGTTGATTTCTATTTATAAATATATTGCTTTATCCTTTCTTAATGCTTCGTTCATACTAATCATACCTCGGAAATTTAAACCTAAAAAACAAATATCATTTCTCCATTTTGATGAATAAAATATTATTATTTCTTATAAGCGATAAAAGGATAACATTCTATGCGTGGTATGAATAAAATATCTATTAATTCTTTATTAGGGAAATGGAAATTAATTGCAAAATATCTATGCGTGGTATGAATATAGTAATTTATTACCATGCATATGTACTGGAAAATTTTTATATGGATGAACAAAGTTGAAATTAGTCTACTAATTTAGCTACACATCTTTATCTGATGTTGACGATGAAAAATTGAAAATTACGCAATCCAATAGCGTACAAATTTTAAAGCTGGCGGTCCAAGTTGAGAGAAAGGCGGGCCACCTCTCCTGTAAAACGTGATGCTTTTAACCAAAGATCCATTTTATCTTTTTATAATTTATGTGACACACAAATATACTCCATTTATATGAAAATGTAAATAATAGAATCGTTATAGATAATAAAACATTATATTTGCCACACAAATATATTTATAAATCTCCATATTTCGATTTGGGCAAAACATATTTAAAAATCTCCATATTTCGATTTTTTTGCATTCATAGATTTTTTAACAATTTTTTTTCATTTTAATCAGTTTTTAACTTCAAGACTTTTATACTTAGGCCATGTTTGGTAGGGGTGATAACTTATCTACGGATGAAAATTCATCAATTGTTCATGAATTTCTGTCCCTAGATGAGTTATCACTCCTACCAAACATATCATTACTATATTTATAATCGAATGGTTTGATTTGTTGATTTTTTTTAGTTAAATATATTTCACTTTAATAATAGTACTATTATTTTCATGAGTTGTCAATTTCATCAATTATTATACTATTAAGTATATTTCAAATCATGTTGTCCATTCATCACTTATTATTATCGTTAAGTATATATTTCTAATCATATTTTCATAGAATTTGAAGAGAATGATAATTGCTTAGGAGTCCTCAAGTAATACCAATGCATTATTGTCTATTGATGTGTAATTGGTTTAAAGGATATATATCATATTTATAGAACAATGTAACTTATTCACTAAACTACTAGTGATAGTGATAAATAATGGTACTACTATCTTCTAAGATTTTCTAGTTTCTATCATTATAATTGCAACATTTATGGTCTACTTTTATTCAATTAGGTAGTGTAGTTGAAAGTTGGAGATCCTAATAATTTCCTTTGTTTTTTTTTCTCCTTGTACATTTATAAATAGGTAATTTCTATTTTATTTAATCATCTTTTCACATGTTTTCGCAAATAATATTGAAAAAGAAAATGTTTCCCTTTAAATATAACGGGATAAGGAGTAATATAGTCTAATAATGCATAATTAATATAAAAAGATTAAAGCCCAGATCCAAGTCTGGGAAAGCGGCTTGAAGATTGTTCTTGTAAAACTAAAAGTAATCTTTAAAAATATAATTAAAGAAATCAGTTCATAAATGCCAAACACGTTGCCATCATCCTTCTTCCTGAATCCTGGATAGATCCCACACCTTACGTTATTGTGCTCTAATTTTGGGTTTTGCAAGATTCTATGTTTACACTGACTACTCTCTCAATCCTTGGTTTGGCTTCAATGGGAAAATTGCATGTTTTAGTATTCGTCAACTCCCTTAGAGATAAGGCTCTCTCTCTCTCACACACACACACCTAACTCTTGCATTTAGTGCATGGAATAAACTATAATATTTTTGTAATTTTCTGCACATTTGCGCAATACAGTGGTCTTTAACAGCCTTTTTCATCCATAATTATACGTGAGCAACTCTTTATTCATATCAAGAAAAAGATCCTCTCTCTCTCTCTGTCAGAGTTTGTGTGTGAAGATGGAAAAGGAAGAATACAAGTTGGAGGAGCAGGTTGAGGTGGAGGAGCAAGAAGCTGAGGAAACAACTCCATTGGTCAGGAATTCAAGAAATGGAGATGACAGCAAGATCATTCCAAAATATGGTTTTGAAATTAATGGTGGAGTGAGTAATGGAGTCTCTCAAAATGAAAATGAAGAGCTAATAATTCCTGCAGAAAACCAGAAAATGGAGGAGATTGATTGGGTTCTTGAAAATGAAGCCATTAATGGAGGAGAGGAGAGTGAAAAAAAGGTTCTTGAAAATGGAGCAGAAGCCATTAATGGGGGCAAAAATTCAAAGGAAAATCATGTTTTCCATGACAAAACTGAAGGTAACATTTTTGGTTCTGTTTTACAGATTTTGCAACACTTTTTTCTATTAATGTCTCAGAAAACGATAAAATTGCACAGTACCTTAATTTTCTTGTGCCTTTGACACCACTCCATAACCCTACCTGTAAATTAGGCGTAAAAAAGGTGAAAGGGCCCTCTTCACTATTTATGTTATTTTTTCAGTGTATAGATTAAGTTACGGCATGTGGTCCGTTTTCCTTCATTTTTTCTTGATTTTCACAAATTGAGTTCCAAAAAAAAGTTTCTCTCTCACAATTTTCTGTTGTTTGTGGAGTCGGAATTCTTGGATATATGCAATGCTGTGAACGGTTGAGGGTTTTTCTGTCTCAGATTTGAGCAGAAGTAAGCTTTTACATCTTAACAAACAATGAAAACAGTCGATATAATCTTAGTTGGGGAGCAAGGCTTTGAATGAGGGTTGTTTAGTGCAAACTGCTAAGCATCGAGGATAGATTTGGAACTTGCAAGTTTGTCGAACGCACCTTTAGGAACCACAAAAAAGAACTAATTGCAGTTTTTGTTTTCTAGTTCTGTCTCTACAAATGTTAGCTAAGATTTAGGAAGACTGAGTTGCTTGGCATTTTGGATCATGATTTCTTGAATCACTTGTTTCTGTGTTTTTGGGTGAAGGAGTGTGGAAGTGTCGAATCTGCACTTGGAAGTATGGCAATGGAAGTGTCTGTGTTGATGGTATCAAAACTTTTAATTTTGTGTAAATTGAATGCAAGTGTCTGTGGTTATGATACACACACCTCAAAGTGTCTCTATCCTTCATTAGTTCATGAAGTTTCAAAGGAATAGTTTAGGCAATGTTGTGCATTTATGCTTCTAATACGTATGTATATGACTTAGCATTGTGTATGGTGTTTAATGTGTTTTCTTGCTTTGTTTTGTAGGTTTAATTGTTAATCCTATACCTACGTATATTCATAAGACGCTAATTGTGGAGGATCCTGCACATACAAAACACGATGTCCCATCACTTGTTCCTGTAATTCAGTTCAATGGTGCTTCGGTCATAAACAATCAACACGGGGAAGAGGGCAAGGAGGATGGCTTTTCGAGCTCAGATGGTTTGCCTTCTGACAGTTCATCTCAAGAAGGTAATAAGTGGTTTCGATGTGAGCTTTCTAATGAGTTCAAAAAGTGCTGCTGATAATGATGATGATCTGAAAAGTACACATTGTTTTGTAGGTTTGGTTGCAGGTGTTGATTCCACATATGCATACATTATAAGGGAGCCAGTCTTGAAAGGACCTGCGATATTCGACATCTCGTCTCTTGATCCCGTCATTCAGTTGAATGGTGCTTCTGTCATAAACAATCAACACGAGGAAGAGGACAAGGAGAATGGCGTTTCAAGTTCAGATTTTCTGTCTTCAGACAGTTCATCTCAAGAAGGTAAGAACTAGTTATGATACGAGCTCTCTGATAAGATCGAAAAATGCAGATAACGATGATGGTCTCAAAATCACACATTGTTTTGTAGATTTGGTTGCAGGTGTTGATTCAACATCTACATATATTATAAGGGAGCCAGTCTTGAAAGGACCTGCAATATGCACTGTCTCGTCTCTTGATCCCGTCATTCAGTTCAATGGTGCTTCGGTCATAAACAATCAACACGAGGAAGAGGACAAGGACAATGGCGTTTCGAGTTCAGATGCTCTGTCTTCAGACAATTCATCTCAAGAAGGTAAGAACTAGTTATGATACAAGCTTTCTAAAAGTGCAGATAATGATGATGATCTGAAAATTACAAAACTGTTTACTCACATTGTTTTGTAGATTTGGTTGAAGGTACTATAAGGGAGCCAATCTTGAAAGGACCTGCAAAATACGACGTTTCGTCTCTTGATCCCGTCATTCAGTTCAATGGTGCTTCGGTCATAAACAATCAACACGAGGACGAGGACGAGGACAAGGAGAATGGCGTTTCGAGTTCAGATGTCATGTCTTCAGACAGTTCATCTCAAGAATGTAAGAGCTAGTTATAATACGAGCTTTCTAATAAGATCGAAAAGTGCAGATAATGATGATGGTCGAAAATTATAAATTGTTTACTCACATTGTTTTGTAGATTTGGTTGAAAGTGTAAATTCTACGCCTACATATATTATAAGGGAGCCAATCTTGAAAGGGCCTGGAAAATACATCCTCCCGTCTCTTGATCCGGCTGTTGAGTTCAATGGAGCTTCCGAAATAAGCAATCAATACGAGGAGGAGATTGAGAAGAACAGAATCTCTGAAACGATTGACGGGCCTTCCAAAGAGATCGAGAGTGAAGAAACTGAGCTGATAAACGAGGATGATCTGGAAATAACAGAGTTAGACGTTGAAAGAGTCATTCGGAAGCAGACCACACATGATCTCTACTGTCCCAACTGCAAGTCTTGCATTACAAAGAGGGTTATTCTTAGCAAACGAAAGCGCAGAAGAAAGATTCCCGATGAGGAGGTGAAGCGTCCCAAAACAGAAACTGCAGCTGTAGGGACTGTTTCGTCCGAGGATCAAGTTCATCAGGAAGGTGAAGTTGGTAACGACGATGCTCAAACACAACCAATCGATGAAGATGACCGTGACAGAGGCCCGGCTATATTTCGTTGCTTATCGTGCTTCAGCATTTTCATTCCAACTGGTAAGCACGTGTTTTTTTCTTTCTGTTTGAATATCTTTGTGCTTATAATTTTGCTATTTGCTACTTAAGTGGGAAAAGCAATGTAGGGGACGGATTCCGATTGTTTGGTGGCAGAAGTGGGAAAGAAAATGTACGTGATGGACAAGCACCGGATGTAAAGAAGAGCTGGTTCGACATATTTAAACCGAATAGGCAGAAAACACCGGTTGGGGAAGGTACTTTTTTTCCCTTACAGATTGAATGTGTAGCGTCGTGCCTGCAGAGAGCAGAGTTGGTAAGATGACGTCTGAATTTCCTTTACGTGTTCATATAACTCGGTTCTTTCACACACAGGAATTAGTTCTGAGACGAACGTGCAACAAGTCAGCTCAGCCATTCCATCGTCCAGCCCTGCTCGTGTAAGTGGCCAGCCATTAGTTTTACAAGATACGGCCCCACCTGCCCGTGCTCCTGCACAACTCGAGGGAACTACAGCAGATGAAATCCAAGATCTAAAACTCCCCTTGTTAGTAGGTATTGTTTTTTTTAACTACATCTTCATATCATGATATTTTAGCCTTGTTGAATTAGTTTAGTTTTGGGGTGGCTGCTGTAATGACTTATCTCCCTCAGTTGAGTCGAATGCCGTGTTTCCCGCGGATCAGCAAATGGAATCAAAACCTAGCCGGGAAGTTCAGACAATTCTAGGCAACGGCGTTGTCCAGCTCCCACAACCATCAGTGTCAGCAGCTGTAGATGCAGATGGCACATTGATCTCATTATCTATTCCTCACAACGAACAAGAAGTTAGAGCGACTATCGTGACCACATCTGTTCTCGACAGCATAAATGTCGATTCAAGAAGCAGTGATATCGGTATCTTCATAATCTTTCTATTTTGTGTTTGATCTCAGATTAAAACTACAAAATGTGTATGAAATTGGTAGCATGCTTTCCTTTCAAATTGTTTGCGTCCCGTCTGAATAGCCTTTATGTGTTCATATAACTCGTTCTTTCACATACAGGAAATAGTTCCGAAACAAACGCGCAACAAGTCAGCTTAGCCATTCCATCGTCCAGTCCTGCTCGTGTAAGTGGCCAACCATTAGTTTTACAAGATACGGCCCCACCTGCTCGTGCTCCTGCACGACTCAAGGGAACTACAGTGGAAACTGCTGCACACGAAGATCTAAAAATCCCCTTGTTAGGTACTTTTTTTTTAACTACTTTTACACATCTTGATATGTTACTCTTGTTCAATCAGTTAAATTTTGGGACGACTTATGATCATCTCCTCAGATAAGTCGGATGCTGTGTTAGCCGCGGATCAGCAAACGGAACCAAAACCTATCCAAGAAGTTCAGACCATTCAAGACAACGACATTGTCCAGCTCCCACAACCATCAGTAGACGCGGATAGCACAATGATCTCAGTATCTATTCCTTGCAACGAACAAGATGTTAGAGCCACTATCATGACTACATCTATTCTAGACAACAGAAATGTCGATTCCAGCAGTGACACCGGTATCTTCAAAATCTTATACTATTTTGAGTATGATCTCGGATTGAAACTACAAAATGTGTATGAAATCGGTACCATTCTTATTTGGACCAACAGGTGAGGTCTACCCTGCTGAAGTGCCTCAGAAGGTGACAACTACAACGACGGTCGACTTCAGACACGACAAGCCACTCAGAACTAGTATCATTTCCGAAATAGGAGATGCACCATCTCCACAAGGTAAGACCAAATACTGTGAATCGACAGGCCTAACTCGTGTTTCTCGAGTTAACTATCACAAAATCTTGATGCAGGTGTAGGCAATGATACCAGGATAACTATCATAGATACACATCCAGTAGCGACTATAACGCCTTCGACAGTTTCCCAGTCGGGAACTCAAACTAGTATTGCTGAAAGGGAAGGAATCGGAGCGAGAGAAGAACGCAAAGTTGAAGTGATCAAAAGCATAGTTTACGGTGGGCTAGCAGAGACCATGACTAGCCTTAGCGTTGTGTCATCAGCCGCTGGCGGTGGTGCGTCCACATGTAAGTATGCTGCATGCGATCTTTACTCGTTCGGATAGTACATAACTACAGTATTTTCAATTTTGTTGGTTCATTTTCAGTGAATGTGTTAACTCTGGGAGCTGCAAATTTGATTGGAGGTCTTTTCATCATTGCTCACAATGTAAGCTTTTTGACTCTGTCTCATCCTTTGAATACTCAATCATATGTATTGTCGATCTCGTGGATCATTCTCCGTATAACCGTGCAGTTGTGGGACTTAAAATGCGACCGCGCTGAGGAGCAGCTCTCGAACCAAGTGACCGAGCAGGCGGATCGTTACAGACAGCTCCTGGGCCGGAGACAGAATTTTGCGTTTCACGCCTTTGTTGCCATAGTAGCGTACATCGTGTTCGGCTTGGTGCCTCCTGTCGTGTACGGCTTCTCGTTCCGCGAGTCAGACGACAAACAGCTGAAGCTATTGATGGTGGCAGCAGCTTCCTTTGTGTGCATACTTGTGCTGACATTGGGAAAGGCCTATGTGCAGAGGCCCCCGAAGCCTTACTTGAAAACAGTCACGACCTTCTTGATTATTGGGATATCTGCCTCGGGCGTGTCGTACGCTGCCGGAGGATTAGTCGAGCGTCTGCTGGAGAAGCTCGGTTTGTTCGAGTCGAGCTCGGTTGCTCCTAACTTGCTTGTGCCGGAAATGAGACCAGTTGGTTCGGGATGGGCCTCTTACTGAGTGCTCTCTCTCTCTCTCGTTATATGTTCAATTGAATGTGGCGATTTTGTTGGAAATAAAACTAGCATTGCTAGTCTTTTTTCATCTTGTACTTGATCATATTTCTCATAAAGAGTCTCATAACTCTATAAATTCTTAACCTTTCACTAAATTCTGATTTTGCTCACCAACTTTAACATCTGTTTACAAATTATCGAACTACTGTTAATTTGTTCCTCCATTTTGCAACCAATCAAAATTTCAAATCTGATATAGCTTGATGAACCAACTTTAACATCTGTTTACAAATTATCGAACTACTGTTAATTTGTTCCTCCATTTTGCAACCAATCAAAATTTCAAATCTGATATAGCTTGATGACTTACTTGTATGACACTATCATACATCAACTGGAATGATATTACATTATAGGAAACAAAGCATCATTATATTATATTAAATCGAATAATTCCATTTGGTTTATATGAAAAAGAATGAGACAAAAGGGAGAAAACAAGAAACGAGATGGAAGAGAATATGGGAAACTAGAATTTAGTGAAAGTTTAGGTATTTTTAAAGTTGGTATGCGAAACCAGAATTTAACAAAAATTTAAAAATTCAAAGGCAAATACTGTAGTAGTATCACTTATTTTAAATACCCGTAATTCATTTCATCTGTTGCAAAGTTTTGGTTCATCTCAACTAGGGGTGGCAAATCGTGTGTGTTGTGTCGTTATCGTATCGATACGATAACAACAAACACGAACACGACCAATTAAGAAAACTTCAAACACGAACACGATCCGTTACCCTCAGACACAAACACGACACGAACCCATTAACGACACAAACCACTTCGGGTCAACACGACACGATAACAACACATATATGACACAACACGATAACAACGCTATAATAATAATATATTAATATTATTTCTAATATGAAAATTTTAATTTTAATTTTAGATTTTTAAAATAAATAAAAATAAAATTTATATTATATTATATATACTTAGCGTGTAACACGAACACGACACAAAATAATATTATAGTATACTTAACGTGTAATACGAACACGACACGGAATTTTCGTGTCGTTATCGTGTCGACACGATAAGGACATGAACCCAATAAGCTTTGACACATACCCATTAATTTCGTGTGGGTTCGTGTCGTGCCAAAAATTGTCAGCCCTAATCTCAACACTATATTTTACGCCATATACAATGTACATACATTTGCAATGTCTCTATTGTG
Organism: Salvia hispanica; assembly: GCF_023119035.1. Lineage (NCBI taxonomy): Eukaryota > Viridiplantae > Streptophyta > Magnoliopsida > Lamiales > Lamiaceae > Salvia > Salvia hispanica. Next base: position 25,773,716 of record NC_062968.1, on the reverse strand, counting down.
GACATTGACGAGTATTGATGAAGCGAACGTGTGAAAAAAGAGGTACGGACTGTCTCAAATAAGGGCACAGGCACGAGGGATCGTAGTTAAAGCTCTGTATATGAAACCAAAAGTGTGTAGAAATCCTATGATATAAGACAAATATAGATTTCTAACTCCTAGTATTCAAGTTTTCTATCATAAAAAAAAAGTTAAAAAAGCCAAAAACTTGTGAGGAAAGAAACTGCACAAATAACTAAACTTGATATTTGCAGGCTGTTTACGAACTCTTGTCATCTGATCCATGATTCAGTTGATGCAGCTCTTGCCTGCTTTTACCTCTCTTGATTTTTGCCTTAACCCTCGATTTCCTTACTAGGGTCTGCACCGTGTTAACGAAATTTCCAACAGCCATGACTATGAGAAGAACCCCACATGTAATTACCTGAAATTCGTAGGTACAGTCACGTAGGTGAATCTGGATACAATGTTGATGAAGAAGAAAGAGCGAAGATTCGACGAAGACATATGTTTACACAATCACTTTACCTGCCAATCCAACTTGGATCCATTCATAGTAGTATTAAGTAACAAGAACCCAACATAAGCTTCGAATCCCTGAAAACAGAGAACCATAACACGATTTGAGGGAAAACGTTGGCTTTAGTGAGGTCATAAGTATAGCCATCAAAAAGAAGAAACACGAGCGGCTATGAAAAGATTTATGGATCTTGACTTAACGAGCCTACACAGTCTATTAAGGGATTTGCTAAAATCACTTGCACGAGGAGTTGATTCCAGTAAAATATAAAGAAGCGGTATCGTTGTCTTGTTATTGATACAAGAAGAAGGAACTTAACAGACCTGCAAAACAAAAAGTATCGGGCATAGCAGTAGTAGCTGACCCTCCACTCCAGCAGTTTCTCCCCAAACAACATCCATCCTCCTAGCCTACATTTAGCAATAGTTGAACATTATTGACCGGATATGTTAAAGTATTGTGCCTCAATCAATATGAAGGACGATTTCCCTCTAGCCCATCAGTGAAGGCTATAATAACTCATGTGAACATCACACATAAATCACAAAAAAAAGTTACGAACTTCAATATATTTATTTTGAAAAAGACTGAGAACATTCTATACAATGACATTGAACAGACAAGTTTACATGTAGAGATCTTGACATCTATATGTATCAGGGCATCCAACAAAGGAGTCAACTTTTCTGAAAAGATGTAAACTGAACGCATGAAGAAGCTGGTGGTAAAGGAAATCAAATATCCCAGGCAAGCTAAGACTACCTTGCCAAGCGCAATACGTGTATAAAGTCTTTGCCTTTGGTATATATTCTGAAGAATCATAGCAACTCCTTGCATTATTGCCCATTTCAGAAATAGTTGTACACCTATCTGCAATGACAATTTTATTTCATTTGGTGGGTTGGTGTGCTTACATTTTATGTGAGGGGAAATGTTGGTAAGCATTAACTACCTGTTTCTCAGCACAGTCAGGCCCTTGGTCTATTTCCCAAGTTAGACTGATCAGAGCCATAGCCATGGCAAAATAATGGTGTTTAATCCACCTGCATAAAGAGCATGACTAGATTAAACGATGGGCTTATTTCTTCATAACCAAATTCAAAGAAAAAATAAGGAGTATTAAAGATGACACAAGGAAAGGAATAGCTTGGGCACTAGAAGATCCCTAAAGCCATAACGATAACTATTGCAACAAGAAGTTAGATTACATTGATCTTCTTGTCAACATTTTCTCCAACTACATGCCAATAGTTCAATCTTTTAGGAAGTAAGAAGATTTAGGAAAAGTCAAATACCAAGGACGTATATTACTTCCATTAACTCTCAAGATGTTCTCTCTCAAAGCCAAACCAGTGTAAAGATATAGCAACCATGCCTGTAACAGAAAAAAACTGACTGACATGAGTTTCGCACACAAACTCCCCTAAAAATAATATAATAATAATGATAAGAGAGAGGGGGATCAAAATCAGAAAACAGCGCTTTGCCATGCGATACCTGGTAAAGTTGAACTGGTAATGCGGGTAAGCATCCACCCCAAATATATGACCTTAAAATAAGCAATAGTGACGGCAAACAAAGGAACAAAAATGCTGTTCTATCCTGTCACCAGTACAAACATCTTCAGTTATTGCAAAAAGGTGTATGCTTTATTAGCAATAATTAAGAAAAATAATTCAAGTTCGGATAAGTGGGGCAGGCAGCCAGGCACTCAAACTGAACTAGATTATTTCCAATATATCTTTTAGATAAAGAACGCTCATGAATATCAGATTTCATCAACACTGCCATTCATTGTAAGATATGAGGTCCCTTGAGCTTTAAATGATTACAATTCTGGCAGACGCTTACAAATGTTATGTGTATGTTCCTGTCATGGACTCATGGGATGATAGATCAAGATCATGGTGTGCGATTATCTAAATCTCATCTTATTAGAATCAATAGCTAGACCTAACAAATCTTCGAGTGGTCTCCAGCAAATCATGTTTCATTAAACACAACATGACACATATCACACACGATTACCAGTCCGCACAACTTTGTTGGTTACCTCGTGTGAACGATTGGTTCATCCGTTATCCACTTCTTTATCATTAAGAATATACCAAGGACCCCCATATTCTCATGCCATGGGATAGCAAGATGAAGAACATGACAAGTAATTGCTCAATGCCTCAATCTTATCTCACTTTTATTACTAAAAGCTATACATGATATACACCACAGTAATAAATTCGATAATCGATAATACCAAGTCTACTTTTGCTAATCACTGTTCCATTCAATCATTCATCAGGATTCATGACAATATGGAATGAGAAATTTGCACATTTATTATGTCCATAGAGCTCCAAAATCTGATAACAGAATATACACTCCCAACCAAATCAAGATCACAATGGAATAAAAAGGACATCAAATTAACTAGTTATACCGGTTGGAATCATACCCTGAAATTATTGTATTCCTCTTTCACTTTCAATTGTACATCCTTCCGATTAGCTCTCACATTAATAGGCCCCAAAAACATCCTCAAAAACATACCTAATTAGAGAGCAACAAATCAAAATCATATGCAGCACACACAACACAATCAAACCAAATAAGAGTAAGCAAACAAACCATGAGATTTGCTAGGAAGAAACGCCGCTGCATCTCCCTCACTCAATATATACCTCACTCTCTTCAGCTCCTCTTCCACCTTGGAATTATTCCCCAAAATCGAATCCAAAAATCAGCACACACAAAAAAAAACAACGATTCACGTAAAAAAATTACTCGCATGCATGCGGATGAATCGACGCAGCTCATACTCTATCGAAATCCTTGGAGCCGCGGAGGGGCGAACGGAGAGAGTTGATGCGGGCGTCGATTGCGGCGACGCGCTGGCGCAGCGCGTCCTCCTCGCGGGTGGTGCGGGAGATGAGGGACGCCGCGGTCTCCTGCAGCTCCTTGGCTTCCTCCGCCAGCGCCGAGATTCCGGCGGCCGTTGATTCCATCGGAAGACGGTGACCGTCCGATCAATCAGGTGGTTTTCAGATTTAACGGATCGATGTGAGTTTTGTTTTTGGAGATGCGATGCCAATTTGTTTACGACAGACGACAGTATTGTGCATTTTATTAAAAGATTAGGGGCTTTCTGGTAAATTCATGGATTTTGTGGTGGGACTTCGGAGACTATATAACTTTATTTTCTTATAAATTGTTCACAAAATATGATATTTTATTAAATTATACGTTCATTTCACAATTTTAAAATCAACTTTGGATTTTTTTTTATCATTATCCTTAAATCTTGGCAATCTATATATTTTAATCAAACGACAACATACGGACAACCATATTTAAACATAAGTTGAATAAAGAGTGCTATTTAAAATATCATAATGAATTTAAGTTAGGTACTCATTCATTCGAAGCTTATGGTGGATTTATTTAAATTTGGTACACCAAATTTATAATACTCCTACTAATTATTTGTAATAGCCTGTCTTTGATTGGGTATTCAAACATAGTCGGATAAAGAGTGATATTTAAAAATGCTATAATTGATTTTTTTTTCCAAATATATCAAGTGTATAAACTATATATAGTTAACTCTAAAATAACTGGAAATAATATGGTTATGTCAATATCAAGATTTATTTTGTTTTCAAAAAATAATAATTTTTGTAGAAATACGACAATATCTTCAATAAGAGTTTAAAATTAAGTAATAATATAAAACTAACAAAAATCTTCTTAATAGTTAAAACCTTACCCTTCGCACTTTAAGCTGTCAAAACTCTTAGCTAGACGATAATTCATGAATATTAATTCATTTATTCATTACTTATCTTGTGTTTAGATTATGTTTGAAAATATAAAAAAAAATCATGTGTTTAGATTATGTTTGAAAATATAAAAAAAAAATCAGTACTATTTAAGTTCTAATTAACTAGAGCACAATTTTTTAAAATTAAATTTTTAATTGAAATATTAACAGTAATACTAATATTTTGTAGATTATTTGTATTATATTAAATGTGATTCACACATTTAAACTATAATTAAAATTTGCTTAATAACGTTATTAATTGATAACAATAATTCTTAATATTATTATAGTATTAATATTAAATATGATTCATAACTTTTAAATTACATTAAAAAATAAGCTATTAATTGATAACATAATTATAATTATAATCATGGAGTATAATTTTTACAAACGGGCCCTACAGGCTTAGTGAAATGCTTCGTTACATTTATAAGTCATAGAGTTATGACTAATGAAGAAACGGAGGAGTATTATTTTTGTCTTTCTATTTGGGAACGATAATTCACATTCTCTTGTTTAATCACAACATACGAAAATAAACGTGACATTACCAAAAAAAAATCAATATATATGAAGGTTCTGCATCTCCAAGAGATTGAGAATAGTTGATATCCAAATTTTTGATTGCATTTCATCTTCAAATAGTAGCTTTATAATCCCATTTTTGGTCTTCAAACACAGCAAGCAATTCCCTTGTGTCTCTCTTCTCTCCTCAGTGATATTTGTGACTTGATCTGCAAAATAATGTGTGTTTAATCTTAGTTGTAAGAAAACAAAAAAGCAAGAAACAAGTTGAAGAAGCAAGTACACTCTTTGGTTGATGTGAGAGCTCCTCTTAGATACTTCTTCTTGAAGCAAAACATGAGGTTTTGATGCTTTACGTAGACGCTCACCCGCGTACTCTCTTTCCGGCCTGCACGTAGTTTTCGTGTCGTCTTGAGACATTTGAACGAGATGATGTGTAAGGATGTATTTGGTAGGGAGGGAATTTGTAAACCACAAAAATGAGTTTCGCTTTGATAATTTGACTTTATATATAGCCAAAGTACATATTTGAAATTTCAAATGGTTTTTTGGAAAATTATAGTACGTGTCTTAAACATGCAATGCATTTATTGCACACAAGCATACGCATGCTGCAAACGCACACATGGCTGATAACAAACAACACAAGCACTGCACACATACAAGTCTTATTAAAATGCGCGCGGGGAGCACGAATCCCCACCGACATCGCCCCTTGCCATCTATTTTATCTAAAAAAAATTAATAAAATATCTCGAATTCAAGCCTAGTGTAAAACATCCTTTAAATTTACATCTACTTTATCTAAAAAAATTCTTTTATTACAAGTTAATATAAAATGTTAGTTTTTTTTTTTTTACTCAAACAAAGAATTTGGAATTATAATACAGTGTCATATCAATAGCAAAATTTTTCCAAATAATTTTTTGAAAAATTAAATCACAATTTTATAATACCAACGTTGTTTCAATTCCATCGTACAAACGAACCCGTAAAAATTACATACCAGAAGGCATGATTGTGCGTATCTCAGCACTTATCTTTAGCATCTCTTGAACTCTCGACAGTGGCACCGCCGCAGCCCTCGATCTCAAAAGCGAAGCTCCTCTCAAACCTAATTCAAACCACAAATCCAAATCCCAATCCCAATCCCAATCTCATTTAATTCGAATTTGTTATAATAATAATAGTAATTAATTAAGACATATATGGAGTATTAATTATGTTACATGTTGCAGTTGTGGCTGTGATGGCAATCATGTCGATAGGGGTCCGCACGGCCACCCCGGAGTCGACAGCGCCCTGGACCCGGGCCCTGTCGGCCCCGAGGGACTCTGCTGCCTCCGCGCACACGTTGGTGATGAGCGCTGCAGCAGAGGACACCACGTTGCCCATGTCCTGGCACGGCGTGCCTGGTTGGAACGGGGAGTTCTCTCCGTTGCTGCTGCAGCCCGCGGCTGTGGTGATCCCGTGTATGGCTGCAGCTAGCTGCGTCAGGGAGAGGGCCGCGTGGAGTTGGGCCGTCTGGAGGCGTCTCCCCTCCTTCTTGGTCTCGTTCCGAGACCCGAACAGGGTGGCCAGCCATGTTCTTGGTTGCTTTGAGTCCATCTGTTTGTTACAAATGCAAATTTAGAATTTCGATTAAATTTTTTGTCGCTGTCGTCGTTGTTACCTGTATGTTGTTGTTTTGCTTTAGTGAAGCTCTCGGAGTTGATTGAGCACTTCTGAAGCTGTCATCATCTGGTTGATTTGTGTGGTTTGAGAGCAATGAGTTCTGTTTTGATGAAATAATATGTATGTGAGCACAAGTTAGACGTTACAATGAATTAGGTATAAGCATATTTTATTTTTAGCTAAAGCTCTAGATCCTAAATTGCTCATTGGGACCTAAAAAAAACTAAACCATGTGCCCTCAACATTGGTTTCTTTCATCAATGACTCATAACTAGAGGTGTCAAAATGGGCCGAGCCAGCAAATGTGAGAAATGTATCACCCCGATTGATATTCTCACACTAATAGTCTAGTATACTAGTTTCGGTTAAAAACTATAGTTGGTCAAATAGTACTCCCTCCGCCCCGCTTTAGCAGTCCCATTGACTTTTCTGCCATCTTTTTGTAAAAATAATAAAAAATAGTTAAAGTGGAGAAATGGTAAAATAAGAGACACAATAATGTAGATAAGACTCTTCTCTATATGATTCACTCTCTTAATTTACCATTTCACTTCTTTAACTATTTTTTATCATTTTTACAAAAAGAAGGCAGAAAAGTCAATGGGACTGCTAAAGCGGGACGGAGGGAGTAATTTATAGTGATTATTCTCACATTGGTTGTGAATATCTGCTGGAAATCAGATGCAGAAGGGCTCAAAAAACTTCTGTGGAAATCTGGCATCTCAAGTTGCTGGTAACAACATGCTCTCTTCTTCCCTTTCATGCCAAGAAGTTGGGATTTCTGTTCATTTATATAAATAATTAGAATTTTCAAATAAATTAAAAAATTTATAATAGTGTTTTTTATTTTTTTTAGAACTTACTGTAAATGAAACATCATCTCTAATTATCTCTTCCTGTGATGGCTCCATGCACCTAGCAAATACAACATAGTTTAATATTGTAACAGTTTAAGAATGTAAAATGTTGGATGTTTCCTAGGAAAATAAGATGATTAACATCTTAAAATAGATGTAGCCTGGATAATATAAATGAACAAATTAATTATGGAAATGCAAACAAAATAAGGTAGTGGTGACCTTACCTTTCCTCTTGAAGCTTCTCAATTTTAGTTTGGATCTCAAAGATTGTGAAAACATACTATAAATGGAAGCGTGACACAAATTGATTGAGTATTTTATTAGGAAAAAATGCCACCTAGACTTTGGAAATCTAAAAAAATTACATTGCTTGGAAATATTATTTCTGCAGATCGTGACGTCCCTACTTGGGAAATGAAAATACGATATACTATTCCAACAAGGAATTATGATTTTATTAATAAAAAATTATTACTTCATCCGTTCCACAGTAATAGAATTTTATTTTGAATTTTGAAAAAATGATAATAAATAATTAAAGTGGAGAGCGAGTAAAGTAAGAGAGAAAATAATGTAGTGAAGAGTCTTATCTACAATATTCTCTCTCTTACTTTACTTTTTTTTCACTTTAACTATTTATTATTATTTTTTTAAAATGAGTGCTCAAAACGAAATGTCTCTGTTATTGTGGAACAGGAGGAGTACTAAATTTGGTCAAATTTTGGCATGTTTGGAAGTTTTAGTATTAGGTCGAGAAAATGAAGTTAGGATTTTTTTTGCTATTATCTTACACTAAAAAAATAGTGTATATTGTAGATGTTCCTCATTGAGCCAATGATATTTTATTTATGGTACTCATTTCACCCCATTCTTTCTTGATATAATTTTTTTTTCTACATTATTTTTTCTCTTATTTTATTTTTCATCATTAACTATTTATTAGGATTGAAAAAAAAATACTACTGGGACGGATTATTATTTAACCAATGACTTCCATTTATGATTCCCAACAAAAGTTGAAAATGGAACAAGTTTTGGGTTTCTTCAACTATTTGAAAAGGTTTGTGTCAACTCTTTGAAAAAGGACCAGCATTTGGATTGAGAATTAATATACTACGATCACACCTTTTCATTTGTCACCTCGTCCAATCCTTAAACTATTACATGCTCATTAATATACACTTGAATCTTTTTAGGACAATGAATCCAAGTTGGATGTCTTCACGTGGCTACACGTGACATGAAGCAACCATTAGTGTTCATGTGACCATGTCATCGTTTTGTTGCATATTTGTGTTGATTTATTCAACCTTTTTTTTATTGAAATCTTAATCTTTGGAGTTTGTTACCATGACATTGTAGATTTATAAGATGTGTATATCATAAATGACTTATTTGTTGTCAAATAGAGTTCCTAGATTCGTAATTTCAAGAGTTAACATTATAGTATTTTAATAAGTTATTCTATCATCATATAGTACAGTCCACAACGTGATTTAGATATCTAGTGAAAGACATTTTAGTCTTTTAACGACCGATTGTTGCCTGTCAACAGCCACGCCTATGCTTCATAAGCGATCGATTTTCGCCACACCTCTGTTCTCTCTGCTAGTTCTAACGACGTTTGTGCCTTCGTATGTGTCGGTAAGAATTTTTTGACTTAGGGCTTAGGTTTATCTTTGTTAAATGGACAATTTGATGTTGGTTTGTTTCGTATTGTGAGCTTAAGTTCGAGATTTTCTCAATCAAGATTTCCATACTCTATATTTAGTTGTCCCCCATGATTTAAGGGTAATTTGATGTTGATTTGCTTTGTATCCAACGTTTAAGTTCGAAAAACTTTAATCAAGGTTTCATATTGTAAATTTAATCAAGTTTGTTATGCAAAGCGTTGAGAGAATAAATAATTGAAGCAAATACCATGTTAGAGCTTAGAACATCTTAATTAAGGTTTAGTGTTAGATTTGATGGTTTGTATTGCTTGATTTTAATTTCTAATTCGATTTATAGTATACAAAGTTAATTCACTCATCATCAAATTTTGTTTAGTTGATTATGACTAGTTTTTTTTGTAACTAATTAAATCAAATTAATACTATTATAAATTTATACTATTTTATATTAAAATCGTAAATATAAATTCTGCTCATGAGCGGAATACAACGCGCGAGTTCTTCAACTCTTAAACCCTAATTCAAAAACCCTCCCCAAAACAGATTGAGCTGCAAATTTTGATCCTAATCACTGATTCAATTCAATAATCATTTCAATCTATTCTTCTCAGAATGGGGATTCCGGCGTTTTACCGGTGGCTGATCGAGAGATTTCCGCGGTCAGTTGTTGACGTGCTGGAGGATTCGTCGCCGGTAGTTAACGGAGTTAGGTTGCCCGTCGACATCACGAGGTCGAACCCTAACGGAGTGGAGTTCGACAATCTGTATCTCGACATGAACGGCATTATACATCCGTGTTTTCACCCTGAAAACGGGGTAGTTTTTTAGGCACATTGTGAAATTCATGCTAATTACTGATGTAATGTATACTTGAGCTGCTGCTATTAATTTTTGGATGTGTAATTTTGTTGCAGTCTCCTCCGAAATCTTACGATGAAGTGTTTGCCGCAGTTTTCAAGTATATTGATCGGATTTTCGCACTGGTTAGGCCTCGCAAGCTTCTGTTCATGGCCATTGGTAGGTCAAAATGTTGTGTTGCTTGCTAGTTAGTTGTAGTGTAAATAATGAAGTAGTTGAGGAAGTGGTTAATATACTATAATCTGTAATTTCTTGTAGATGGTGTTGCCCCGAGGGCTAAGATGAATCAGCAGCGAGCAAGACGTTTCAGAGCAGCTAAAGATGCAGCTGATATGGTGAATATGGTGTTTAGTTTCAGATCCACGTCTTAAAGGTTTGTTTGTCGTGTTTTGTTTAATGTGACTGCTCTCAGGCTTCTCTATTAGAGAAACAAGGAAGCGACCATGAGGAGAAAGATAAACCGGCAGAAAGTGGAGTGCTCGATTCTAACTTAATCACTCCGGGGACTGGATTCATGGAATCACTTTCATCCGCACTTCAATATTATGTACATTTAAGGATCAACAACGATCCTGGTTGGAAGGGAGTCAAGGTAAGAAATCCCCAGCTTTTAGTTAGTGTTTTCATCTCACTATCTCAGAAGTTGATGCAACTATTCCTGGTAATTGCAGGTAATCCTTTCTGATGCTACTGTACCTGGTGAAGGAGAACATAAAGTGATGTCTTATATCCGCTTGCAAAGAAATCTGCCTGGATTTGATCCAAACACACGGCATTGTTTGTATGGTTTGGTAAATTCATGGAGCGGTCTTACTTCCCCACCTCTCATTTATGTTACATTCGTAATTTCGTAAAGAAAATGTAGAATATAATGGTCATTTGTGTTGCTATTCCTTCAGGATGCAGATCTTATCATGCTTGCTTTGGCTACCCATGAAGTTCATTTCTCAGTTTTAAGGGAGGTACGATTTGTTTATTGATTTTTTATATGACATCTTGTATTATACTATCACCATTTTGTGTCTTTTTGTAAAGACAATTTTGTAGCCTAGTGTTTGCCTTTATGGTAACTTCAATCTAGTTACGTGCTTGTGTGAAAAGCTTTGTGACACTAATCAGATTCACATTAATTACTGGATCTTAATTGTTTGGAATTTAATTCCACAATAGGAAAAATTGGTTTATAAAAGCAGTTAATTGCTGATGGATTCTAAACTTATGAACTTGAAACTGGTTGTGTTCTCTGTGAAAAATATTATAAGAAAAACTTGATGACCTGTCTATGTTAATTGCATTTACTTCTGTTTCCGTAAGCATCTAATCAAACTTGCAAAATTTTCCTTTCCCTGTTATGATATACACCCACTATTTGTTCCAAGCTGATGCGTCTTTCATCTCACTTTTCTTCGCCTGGTGGTTGTAATAATATGGCCATGAGGGTGAGAAACCCAAAAGCTTATCTTGTCTCCTATTTGCATTAGTTAGGAATTATGTTGAGGAAACATTGGACTTGATCAATTGCCTGGAGGGGTGCTTTGTTTTATATCAAGCTCATTTTGGTGCTCTTGGCGTAGGATGTCCGAAGACCGCCCCCTGATAGCAAAGATCACAAGGCTCACAACATGAAGAAGGCAGCTGGAAAGACCTATTTGGAGCCCAAGGAAGTTCCTTCACAATATCTTGAAGACATCATATCAAAACAGAAGTTTCAGGTCATTTTTTTGCTATTTTTATGGTAATAGGTTTTAACAATGTAGCAGTTTAACTGTAAAAGATTGGTCAATATCATGGTGTATTGGCGAATTTCACACAACTGATACTGTATGGAGGTTGATAAGGTCACAGTTATTGCTTTTGTATCCAAGCACCCTACTTTCCTTTTCCAACATGTTTGTGGTTGATCTCAGCTGTATTTGTTTACATTGATTTTCTTATTCAGTAACCTAGGAACTAAAGCTAAACTTCTATTTCTTGAATCTTGATGTAGTAAAGCCGCATCTCTGCCTTTGTGTTTCTATCATTCTAGCTCTGATTTTTTCAATTAGTATTGTTTGCCACTTCATTGAGGGTAAAGCTATACCTTTATGGAAGCCAAATCTCTTAATTGTCGCAAGAAATTGGAACTGAAAGTCATAATTTTGTAATCATATTGATGTTTGAAAGAACCTTATAAGCTATAACTTGATGATGTTTGATAATTGGTTAATGCTTATAGCTGATGATTTGGTTTGCTTCTTAAGAAAATTATACATAATGTATTTGTTTTAATATAACGATTAGAATGCAATCATTGATTTTTAGTGTTTTTGCTATTTTATATCGTCATTTCAGTTTCTCAATGTATGGGTACTCCGGGACTATTTGGCGGAGAGCCTGAGAGTACCAGATCCAACAGTAAAATTCGATCTTGAAAGATTGATAGATGATTTTGTTTTCATGTGCCTTTTTGTTGGAAATGACTTTCTACCCCATGTGCCATCATTGGAGATATCAGAGGTTGGTATTCTGTAAATTTTGTTTTCTTGTAAATTCATTGTAGCATGAAGCTACCTCCATCATTTACATTGCACAGATTATCCACACAGTCACAATGCAATATTTCTGCCTACATATTCATCTGGGTGAATAAAAGGATCCTACTTTCTCTGGGTGTATATCTGTTTCACCCTGTTTTCCTCTGAATTTGTAGGGGGCTATCGATTTGCTTATGTCTGTTTACAAAAAAGAATTTGTCCGAATGGGTGGCTATCTCACTAATGCTACTGAGGTATATACCTATAAGTTTTTTAATTCATGTCTTTTCGACCCTCTTTTCCCCATTTTTGCGGATGGTTCACCAAACCTTTCCTGATTCCTCCATTACCTATGTGAGCTCTTCAATGGAGAATGTGATCTGTATATAAAATGTTTATATGGACTCTATTTGTTCAACTTTTCTGGTGCTTTAAAAGTGAAAATGTACCTTTTGATATTCTGTTTTCATTATCCTGATAAAGTATATGCATTTTTATGATTCACTAAAAGATTTGTGAAGTTCTAAAGTTGAAGCTCATATTAGTGAAAACTTGACCTAATAATTTGAAGCCTTTCAACAATCTATGCTGGTTGATTCTTTCAACAATCTATGCTGGTTGATTCTTGATTAAATCTTCAGCTGAGAGGCATGTCATGTTTGAGACTCGTAGGTATTTATTATTAAATGCTGGATTATTATGAATAGCATTTCTCAAATTTGCGTCCTTAAACAGTTAATCTATACTCTGGTTCATGTTTAGCTAATACCTATTTCCCTAGGTAAATTTGAAAGGAGTGGAACACTTTGTTCAGACACTTGGTTCTCATGAGAATGCAATTTTCAAGAAACGACAGCAGGTATAACCCTCATACTGGTGTATTGCTTGAAAATGGATATGCTTTTCAATTGACATGTACTAATGTTTTGGACACCTTTAAGCTGTTCTCTGTTCAGTATCACATGCTGCAAAGCTATATGGATTTTAAATGAATGCAACTGCCTTAATCTTCTTTTATGATATGTTCGTTGAATTCTTGTTACTTTCAGGAACAGTTGAACTGGGAGCATCGCGCAAGACGTTTTCCTGCCAAAGTGAATATAATCTAACAACCATCTAAATTTCTATCTGTAAATTCCCAATTTGTACTTCATCTGGTTGATTCTAAGACGATACTTTTTTGACTTCTGAATCAGTCCAATTTGCAATCTGATGCCACATTTGTGGCAGACAAGGTTCGACATCCTTTTTTTTTAATCCTCATTTTAAAACTAGGAATGGTATTATGTGAAAGGTTTCACTGACAGAGGATGATATGTTTCCTCTTCAGGTAAATCTAGGAGAGGACGGTTGGAAAGAGAGATACTACACCGAGAAGTTTGAGGCACAAAGTGATGATGACCGTGAGACAGTTAAAAAAGATGCTGTAAGAAAGCCTAGTTTCTCTATTCTGCTAACTCTGTTCTTTTAAAAGCTTTAATAGATGCTACTAGTAATTTAACATAGAACAGGGTTAATCAGTAGTTGCTATATTGCATATCTACTTGTATTGCAATTATCTATCTTTTTATTTACTGTTTTGCTGCAGATCATTTGTATACAAGCCTGTTTCTGGTGACCTATTTATGTTACTGTATATCTTTCTATGTAATTGTATATAATTCTCTTGTGTTTAACACAGGTCTTGAAATATGTTGAGGGGATATGCTGGGTCATGCATTATTACTACCAAGGAGTATGCTCATGGCAATGGTTTGTATTTTCCTCCTGTTCTTTAGGTGTTCTCATGTGAATACCTAATACAAAGATTACATAAATATTGTCCTTTTATTTTAACTATACATTGATGATTCAGTTCTAAATTTGTGGTCGTGGGTCACATATCTGCTATTGGTAAATGGCCTAGAGTTCACATTCTATTATGTGCTATACAATGCTCTCATTATAGCAACATATAGCTAAGTGCTTCAAATACAAATGATCAATGAAGATTTTTGTTGTTTATGTACTACTGTTGAGAAGATCTGATACCTAGTTATGGTTTCTTGGGGAAAACTGCTCACAAACCTAAGTTTTGGAACTTCTCAGTTGATTATGTCTAATGTTTTACCTGCTTCAAATGTTGATGATTTATTTAATCACTGAACTGACGATAACTGTACCAATTATTTCACGAAATCAGGTTTTATCCATACCATTACGCTCCCTTCGGATCTGATTTCCGAGACCTAGACCAGCTCGATATTCACTTTGAACTCGGGAAACCCTTTAAACCATTCGACCAATTAATGGGTGTCCTGCCTGCTGCAAGGTTTTTTTCTGATATGATTCTAGTAACTAATCATGTACTCTGAATTCCTGGAATTTGATTAATCTTAACGAAATCTGTTGCGGTGTGTAGTGCAGGAGCGCTTCCTTTATGCTATAGGAAGTTAATGACAGATCAAGCATCCCCTATCCTGGATCTCTATCCCACGGGTATTGTTTTCAATTAGTGCCACAAATTTCTCTCTATTTTTCTGCTGTATTACTTTATGATATTAATGTCTAATTTTTCATTTAGAGTTTGATCTGGATTTGAATGGGAGAAAACAAGCATGGAAGGTATGATTCGTACACATAGATTATGTTTCCTTTAGTAACATCTGTTCTCTATCAACAGATTCAACACTCGAGATTCATGTTGTTTCTTGGAATTCAGTTTAATCTGATTTATTTGTCCATGTTATTCGGTTGGCTGCCTATAATCCTTAAGTTGGCAAGCTGTTTTTGTCTCTTGCATTTTTATCTTTTTGATAGATTTCATATTGTTCTCTTGTTCATTGACAGGCTATTTGTAAATTACCCTTTATTGACGAGGCTCGTCTTCTTAGTGAGATTGCAAAAGTAGAAAATACATTAACGGTAACACCTTTGTGCTTTTAGCTATTGGAATAATGCGAACTTGCCTAATCTCAGTTTCATGCTGTTGTGCTTATTGAGTTTCTGAATGATATGCTGTGTTTTAGGATGTGGAGAGGCGGCGAAACACTCTGGGCGTTGATCAACTATTTATTAACATTTCACATCCTTTAGCGGCCAAAATATTGACTTTCTGGGAACGGAATAAAGATCATCCGAAGCTGCAGAGAGCTAAAGTGAGGACGCTAATTAACCCAAGATTCAGGTTAAAATGTGCAGATTTTTTTAAATATGTAGTATATATCCTAGAAGCCCTTTTTAAGCTTGCGTTGGGTCTATTTTATGTCTATTCCCTGGATTGTCATATTATACTTGTTGCAGTGATGGAATGAATGGGTACGTGTACATATCCGACAAGCCCATTTGCCCTCCAGAGATCCCATCTCCTTTACATGACATGAAGACAATCACGCCGAATAAAGTCTTGTGTGTATTTCCACTTTTCACTGTTCTTGGATTCCTGAGCTGCACACGCTTGATCTGATGAATGTGATGTTTTTTCTCGTCTTCATTGTAGGCTGGTCTTTTATAAACTTCCCGATCTTCATCCTCACATCCCTAGACCACCAGAAGGAGTTAGAATGCCTAAAAAGGTATATACTTATCTTGTTTATATTTCCTTATGTATTACGTTATCCAACAAGATTTTCATCTCAGCGGGAGGTCTTGACATTGTTCAAACACGTTACAGCCGTGTCAGGCCCATCCAGAGCTCTTAGATAGAATTTAACACCCTATTATTTTACTGCGCTAAACCACCAACTTGCAGTTGCATTGCATGTGCAGAAAATGCCATCTTTATTGCTTATCGTCAAAATACAGCTTCAGCTTATCTCAATCTCTTTACCTCGATCAGGTTATTGGCAAGCACGATTTGCTACCTCCACCTACGCTGTGGCATCAGTCGGCTGTTTCTCAGAGCAGATTTTCCACCCGGTAAAACTATCCGTTACACTTTATGTGCATTGACCCTGAAGATAGTGGCATTACAAGAGCGTATGAATAGGACAGCGTGTGTGCGTTGGTAAACGGTCTTACTGATATGTGGTTGAACTCTATGCAGGCCTGTTCCTCCAAAGTCGATTGCAGGATCGTCTCTTGCAGAAATCTGCCACAGTCTCGTTGCTAAAACTTACAGCAGCGAAGACCGAGGAAATGCCATGAAACGAAGCCATGATGCTGCTATGAATCATAGTGGAAAGAAACGCAAGAGGCGTGGTGGAAAGTCAAAAAAACGCAACGCCTAGTGCTGCTGCAACGTTACTGCAGAGCTTCAACCAAGGCGGCACATCACTCAACCCCTCATAACATGTACCTTATCTGCTAACGCAGGGTGGAAGGCTACAAGTAAGTTTTCTTGAAACAAACTCCGGTTTGTTTTTTTCTCCGATAACTGCCTTTAGATCAGTGTTGTACGTCCCTACTATTTAGCTTCAACCTATTCTTTGTAATACTGTAGTTTTTGTCATTTCTACCAAATGTTGTATCCATTTATTTGTTGTAAAATGATTTGATTCATTTGGAGTCATCAACTCAAGAAAGAAACAAAACAATCCAATTTCTTCTACTTAGTGGAGTACATAAATAGTTTCATTTATCATCAAACCAACACAAGATGCAAGATTTCAACTAAATACTCTTTTTACAATTAAAGACATTTTTAAAAAATCAATTGTAGTTTACAATCTTACAATTTTTCCAAAAGATGATTATAAACTGCCACAAGAAGCTCATGAAACTGAGTTAGTTCTATGATTTTAAGCAATAATCTGAGAACATAAACTTGAACTATCATCGTTCGAACTGGGGGTATAGCTGTATAGCCGATCAGCAATTTCTTTATATTACTGAACATATAAGGAACCATATTTCAGAGAAACAACTGATCTTATTCAATGAATAAAAGAATGAATGTTTTTCTTCTAACAAACTTAGGCCTACAAATTCCGGTGTTTCTTGGAGCTTTGTTCCTCAAGCACCACAACACGATGTTTTTCGAGTAGTTGCAACGCGTAAAGACATTTTATCTTTAGCTAAAAAAACACTGATTCTTCCTAGTCATGTTATTCTGTAACACCAAATAACCAAACCTTCTGCTTTGATGCATTGTGTTATTGCAAAGAAACGAGTTCTAGGAATGAGTCTAACCTCGCGTCAGTCTGTGCAGCACATGACCTTTAGCGTCCGAGACCAGAATCCAACAACCTCCTTCGTCTCAGCTGAATCGGCGAACTTCGCCTTCTCAGAGAGCTCTTTGAACGAGTTCACCAGATTCTGCAGCCTCGCAACGAACTCTATCAACAGAGACGTGAAATTCGCGAGGGAGAGTGCGCTCGCGCTCTGATAAGTCCTCACTTCACGCTCGCTGAACATAGCATCGCCCATAACCGAGAGGCGCGATGGCCACATAGACTGTTGTCTGAGCAAGTCCTCTCCAGAGCCACACTGGGAGACGGAGTGATGCATGCTCATGCTCGTTTGACTGGACTCGGGGTTCCTCATCGTCTGCGTTGATCTCAAGTGAGCTCCATCGCCCAGCGAGGCGTGCCTCTCATCGTTGTCTCGGAGCTCCAGAAGCATCTCGTGGTCCACTGCTTTTTCGTGCGGAGGTTTTGTAGCATCCCAGCTCTGTGCATTCACTAAGAGATACGATTTTTGATCGATCATCATCTGTAAATCCTCTGCTGCACCGTGTATCTTCTGTAACGGATCGCCGGCCGATAGTTTCTCCATCTTTTCGACTTTGTCACCGAGCATTCTTAGCACCTTAGCTCCCTCTGTCCCGACTCTCTGAATCCCGTCCTTGAACGCTTGTCTCAACTCGGACGATGCCTGCAGCATACAACAAGTTTTGAGTCAAGCAACATTATGTGTAAGAATTGAATGAAAGTAATTGATATGAAATTGAATTTTGAAGAATCTATGCACACACACTACACGTGCTATATAAAAATACACATTGCAGACACATACACAATGTGTGTAGTATGTGTAGTGCGCGTGCGCAGTGTGTATTACCAAACATTGGATTTGAAATTGAAGGCTCCAATTCCAATTTCACATCCTCAAAACGGAACCTGAAGGTTCCCAAAATGAAAACCATTTTTTTGAG
This sequence comes from Salvia hispanica, assembly GCF_023119035.1. NCBI lineage: Eukaryota > Viridiplantae > Streptophyta > Magnoliopsida > Lamiales > Lamiaceae > Salvia > Salvia hispanica. The sequence continues at coordinate 25,755,197 of NC_062968.1, read as the reverse complement.
TTGCTAAAACAGTAAAAAAGTGGCTTCAATCCCGTGTGTCGTGTAGAATGCGAAAAAGGGAATACATCCCGATATAAGTTCCATTACGCCGAAGCAGAAAAAACCCAACAGAATACTAACAACATACTACAATACCTGTATTTCAGACAGTATACATCCATGCATTGCCATTACCATGAATGCACAATGTCTTAACGCACCGCTCACTTTCACGTATTCGCTCCACGGATATCTATACATCTTGTAACGCCCGTGAGGCGGCTCCCAAACCGCGAACCCCAACTGTGACAGACAAAAGAGGAAGGCCGGGTAGAGATGAGTTCGTTCAGTTATGAGTCAGAAATTTTGCCCTAAACACTCATATAAAAGCCTACCAACGCCTCCTCTTGGCTAGTCGACTCAACTGCAGCCCGATATCCATTGTACAAAGGATCGTCCGAGGCCTGGTAGATCAAGATTTTCGAGGGAATCCTAGAGTACTTGACACACTGCAGGTACATATTCACACATCCTATAAATAAATGGAGAGATACATCAGTTTCAAACCGCTTCGTCTCAAACTCATATAAAGACTCAAAACGATATACCTTCGATAGAAGCAGCAACGCCCTTGAAATTTTTCACGACTAGTTTATGCAAATCTTCTCCGGCCCAAATGGGATAGACGGATACATGTACGATCAAACACACACCAGCCCCAAGAGCGCTAAGTAGCAATCGAGTAGAAGCTGTTTGAAAGAAATCTGAAGTTCCAGTTACTAGCATGAGGCAAAATGTGAGCACGAACACACGGAAGCCATACTCATACTGGAACATGGCCGGGTACAGCTTGATATAACTAGCGAGTGAGCCTGAAAATACAAAGAAAAAACACGAAACCGAGTTCTAATCTCACACTTTGAGACCAAAACACACTGATAATAATCTGACCTGCTATGAAAATGTTGATTACAACAATGAATTCGTGCCATTCGCCAGCTTTCACGGACAGCTCTCCGATGCCTAGACCCAATGCTCCGGCTGCGAATGTTCCTATCGCACGGTTAATGCCTCTGTTTAAGGTAGCACCTACCAATCAAATTCCCAACAAATTCAGACCAGAGAATCAACATTCACAATTCAACAGCAACACTCACCAATGCTATACTCAAACACAAGAACAACAGTGAGCATAGCCCAAAAATAGTTCTGGCTGACGAAGTTCGAGGGCTCTTTGAAAAAGATGAGAACCGAAACGAGAGACAAAGAAAACCCCATTTTGAAAGCAAACGCCACTTTTCTGGGGTCTGATCTTCCCATTTCATGTAGCTTCAACGCAGTTCCCCTCACATCGCTCCACCATCTCGAAATGCGATCAAAACACCCCTCGCGCACGATGTGTGGATCATCGCCTCGAGGGAGCAGCCTCTCCTTGCCTTGCTCCTCGAAGCTCTGCCTCGAAGATCCATGTTTTGCAGCCATCAATTCTGGATGATCAAATTTATAAATTGGAATGCTCTGAAATTTCTTTATTACTCCTACTATAATAATAATTGGTTGATATCTCTTAATGGCAAACTACTATTCTTTTTAAGGAAAATTAAAGATTACTACTAACAATAGTAACTAACTTACCCGTTTCAACGTTGTATTTCACTTTGATTCCTACAAGTGTGGACATTTATCTGTCATTTATGATTGGTGTATTATTAATTTATGGTCACAATAATTAATTGAAGCGATTACCATGTTAGAGCATCTGGATTAAGGTGTAGTGTTAGAATTGAAGGTTTGTATTGCTTCATTTTAATTTCTACTTCGATTCATACTTCATAGTTCAAACTTAATTTAATCATCTACATCAAATTTTGTTTAGTTTAACTAAATCAATCAAATTAATATTACTATGAATTATATTAAAATCGTAAAAATATAAATTCAGCTCATGAGCGGATTAAAACGCGCGAGTTCTTCGACTCTTAAACCCTTAATCAAAAACCCTCCCCAAAACAGATTGAGATGCAAATTTTGATGCTAATCACTCATTCAATTCAATAATCATTTCAATCTATTCATCTCAGATGGGGATTCCGGCGTTTTACCGGTGGCTGATCCAGAGATTTCCGCGGTCAGTTGTTGACGTGTTGGAGGATTCGTCGCCGGTAGTTAACGGAGATAGGTTTCCCGTCGACATCACGAGGTCGAACCCTAACGGAGTGGAGTTCGACAATCTGTATCTCGACATGAACGGCATTATACATCCGTGTTTTCACCCTAAAAACGGGGTAATTTTTTAGCCACATTGTGAAATTCATGCTAATTACTATTATAATGTATACTTGAGCTGCTGTTCTTAATTTTTGGATGTATAATTCTGTTGCAGTCTCCTCCGAAATCTTACGATAAAGTGTTTGCCGCGGTTTTCAAGTATATCGATCGGATTTTCGCACTGGTTAGGCCTCGCAAGGTTCTGTTCATGGCCATTGGTAGGTCAACAAGTTGTGTTGCTTGCTAGTTAGCTGTAGTGTAAATAATGAAGTAGTTAATTTACTATAATTTGTAATTTCTTGCAGATGGTGTTGCCTCGAGGGCCAAGATGAATCAGCAGCAAGCAAGACGTTTCAGAGTAGCTAAACATGCAGCTGATATGGTGAGTATGGTGTTTATGGTTTCAGAGCCAGGCCTTAAAGATTTGTGTGTCGTGTTTTGTTTAATATGACTGCTCTCAGGCTTCTCTATTAGAGAAACAAGGAAGCGACCATGCGGAGAAAGATAAACCGGCAGAAAGTGAAGTGCTCGATTCTAACTTAATCACTCCGGGGACTGGATTCATGGAAGCACTTTCATCCGCACTTCAATATTATGTACTTTTAAGGATCAACAATGATCCTGGTTGGAAGGGAGTCAAGGTAAGAAATAGAAATCCCCAGCTTTTAGTTAGTGTTTTCCCCAGCTTTTAGTTAGTGTTTTCATCTCACAATCTCAGAAGTTGATGCAACCATGCCTGGTAATTGCAGGTAATCCTTTCTGATGCTACTGTACCTGGTGAGGGAGAACATAAAGGGAGAACTATGCCTGGTAATTGAAGGTAATCCTTTCCTATTCCAACATGTTTGTGGACGTAGGGGTGTGCATTCGGGTTTCGGTTCGGTTTTTCGTCCAAACCGAACCGAACCGAAAAACCGAATTTAGGCAAAAATTGAAACCGAACCGAACCGTAAAACCGAAAACCGAACTTAAAAAACCGAACCAAACCGAAAAAACCGAAATTTTAAAACAAAACCGAAAAAAATGTATATATTTATATCTATAATTTATTTTATTTTATATACTATAATAGAATATAAATATATAATATAAAATTAAAAGAATATATATTATATATATATGATATAATATACTAAATTAATAGAATAAAAATATATAATAATATATTTAAAATATAATTCGGTTTTTCGGTTTTTCGGTTTGGTTTTTCGCCCAAACCGAACCGAACCGAAAAACCGAAATTTTTGTATTTTTAAAACCGAACCGAACCGAAAAACCGAAAAAACCGAACCGAATTTCAAAATTTCGGTTTGGTTCGGTTCGGATATTCGGTTTTCGGATTTTTTGCTCACCCCTAATTGAGGGTAAAGCTATACCTTTATTGAATCCAAATCTCTTAGTTGTGGCAAGAAATTGGAATTGGAAGTCATAATTTTGTAATCATATTGATGTTTGAAAGAACCTTATAACTTGATGATGTTTGATAATTGGTTGATGCTTATAGCTGATGATTTGATTTGCTTCTTAAGAAAAATATACGTAATGAATAACTCTATTTGTTTGAATATAATTATTAGAAGCAATCATTGATTTTTAGTGTTTTTGCTATTTTATATTGTCATTTCAGTTTCTCAATGTATGGGTACTCCGGGACTATTTGGCAGAGAGCCTGAGAGTGCCAGATCCAATAGTGAAATTCGATCTTGAAAGATTGATAGATGATTTTGTTTTCATGTGCCTATTTTGTTGGAAATGACTTTCTACCCCATGTGCGATCATTGGAGATATCAGAGGTTGGTATTCTGTAAATTGTGTTTTCTTGTAAATTCATTGTAGTATGAAGCTACCTCCATCAATTACATTGCACAGATTATCCACACAGTCACAATGCAATATTTCTGCCTACATATTCATCTGGGTGAATAAAACGATCCTACTTTCTCTGGGTGTATATCTGCTTCACCTTGTTTTCCTCTGAACTTGTAGGGGGTTATCGATTTGCTCATGTCTTTTTACAAAAAAGAGTTTGTCCGAATGGGTGGCTATCTCACTAATGCTACTGAGGTATATATCTATAAGTTTTTAAATTCATATCATTTCGACCCTCTTTTCCCCATTTTTGTGGATGGTACACCAAACCTTTCCTGATTTCTCCATTACCTATGTGAGCTCTTCAATGGAGAATGTGATCCATATATAAAATGTCTAGACCCTATTTGTTCAACTTTGCTGGTGCTTTAAAAGTGAACATATACTTTTTGATATTCTGTTTTCATTCTCCTGATAAAGGATATGATTTTTATGTTTCGCAAAAATAAATGTGAAGTTCTAAAATTGAAGCTCATATTAGTGAAAACTTGACCTAATAATTTGAAGCCTTTCAACAATCTATGCTGGTTGATTCTTGATTAAATCTTTAGCTGAGAGGCATGTCATGTTCGAGACTCGTAGGTATTTATTATTAAATGCTGGATTATTATGAATGTGATTTCTCAAATTTGTATCCTTAAACAGTTAAACTATACTCTGGTTCATGTTTAGCTAATACTACCTATTTACCTAGGTAAATTTGAAAGGTGTGGAACACTTTGTTCAGACACATAGTTCTCATGAGATTGCAATTTTAAAGAAACGACAGCAGGTATATAACCCTCATAGTGGTGTATTGCTTGAAAATGGATATGCTTTTCAATTGACATGCACTAATGTTTTGGACACCTTAAAGCTGTTCTCTGTTCATTATCACATGCTGCAAAGCTATATGGATGTTTAATTGAGCTTATTTTTAGCCAGGCAGTTTTGTACTTTGCTCACTACTTGATCAGCATATTCTTAATTGAGGTGGCTGATGGATTTTGAGTGAATGGTTGCTGCCACAATCTTCCTTCTTTTATGATATGTTGGTTGAATTCTCATTACTTTCAGGAACAATTGGAACTGGGAGCATCGCGCAAGACGTTTTCCTGCCAAAGTGAATAATATACTATAATCTAACAACCGTCTAAATTTTGATCTTTAAATTCCCAATTTGTACTTCATCTGGTTTATTCTAAGACGATACTTTGTTGACTTCTGAATCAGTCCAATTTGCAATCTGATGCTACATTTGTTGCACACAAGGTTCGACATCCTTTTTTTAATCCTCATTTTAAAACTAGGAATGGTATCATGTGAAAGTTTCACAGGAGGATATGTTTCCTATTCAGGTAAATCTAGGAGTGGACGGTTGGAAAGAGAGTAAAATGATGATGACCGTGAGACAGTTAAAAAAGATGCTGTAAGAAAGCCTAGTTTCGTTTAAATACTCTTATTACAATTAAAGACATTTTTAAAAAATCAATTGTAGTTTACAATCTTACTTATGAAACTGAGTTGGTTCAAATCAATTGTAGTTTACAATCTTACTTATGAAACTGAGTTAGTTCCTCATCGCCACTTCTTGTTTCGTTCTACGATTTTAAGCAATAATCCGAGCACATAAACTCAAACATCATCGTTCGAACTGAGGGTAATAGCCAGATCAGCAGTTTTTTTTTGTGCTAATTTCATGATATTACTAACATATAAGAAACCAGTAGATTCTAACGTATTTAATTTTTGTTGTTTTTCAATAAATAAAAGAATGAATGTTTTTCTTCTAACAAACTCAGGCCTACAAATTCCAGTGTTTTCTTAGAGCTTTGCTCCTCAAGCACCACAGCACGATGTTTTTCAAGTCGTTGCAACGCATAAAGACATTCTAGCTTTAGCTAAAAAAACACTGATTCTTCCTAGTCATGTTATTCTGTAACACCAAAAAGCTAAACCTTCTGCTTTGATGCATTGTGTTATTGCAAATAAATGAGTCTAACCTTGCGTCAGTCTTTGCAGCACATGACCTTTAGCGTCCGAGACCAGAATCCAACAACCTCCTTCGTCTCAGCTGAATCAGCGAACTTTGCCTTCTCAGAGAGCTCATTGAACGAGTCCACCAGATTCTGCAGCCTCGCAACGAACTCTATCAACAGAGATGTGAAAGTCGCGAGGGAGAGCGCACTCGCGCTCTCATAAGTCCTCACTTCACGATCGTTCAACATAGCATCACCAATGACCGAGAGGCGCGATGGCCACATAGACTGTTCCCTGAACAAGTCCTCTCCGGAGCCCCACTGGGAGACGGAGTGATGCATGCTCATGCTCGTTTGATTGAACTCGGGGTTCCTCATCGCCTGCGTTGATCTCAAGTGAGCTCCATCACCCAGTGAGGCGTGCTTCTCATCGTTGTCTCGGAGCTCCTGAAGCATCTCGTGGTCCACTGCTTTTTCGGGCGGTGGTTTTGTAGCATCCCAGCTCTGTGCATTCACTAAGAGATACGATTTTTGATCGATCATCATCTGTAAATCCTCTGCTGCATCGTGTATCTTCTGTAACGGATCGCTAGCCGATAGTTTCTCCATCTTTTCGACTTTGTCACCGAGCATTCTTAGCACCATAGCGCCCTCCATCCCGACTCTCTGAATTTCATCCTTGAACGCTTGTCTCAACTCGGATGATGCCTGCAGCATACAACAAGTTTTGAGTTAAGTAACATTATATGCGAGAATACGGTTTAATTCGCGGGCGAAATTACATTAAGGGTTCGTTTGGTACACAGAATTAAAAATTATATGGAATTGAATTCTAATTTAATTCCAAATCCTATGTTTGGTAAAATAAAGTAATTGATATGAAATTGAATTTGAAGAACTTATGCGCACACACAATACATATAATAGACATATAATACACATTGCACACACACACACACAATATGTGTGTAGTATGTGCAGTGTGTGTGCATGCAACGTGTGTAATACCAAACATTGAATTTGGAATTGAAGCCTTCAATTACAATTCCACGTCCCAATTCTACCCAAACGGAACCTAAAGGTTCCCAAAATGAGAACCATTTTTTGAATTGCTAAAACGGTAAAAACGCAACTTCAATCCCGCGTTTGATGTACGCGGCTTCAATCCCGTGTGTGTTGTGGTCGTGCAAAATGGGGAAAAAGGAATACATTCTAATATAAGTTCCAGTGAAAACGCGTTCACCAAATGCGGGTTCAAAACCGCACACGCCAAAGTCGAAAAACCCGAATACTAACAGCATACAACAATACCTGTATTTCAGACAGTATACATCCATGCATTGCCATTACCATGAATGCACAATGTCTTAACGCACCGCTCACTTTCACGTATTCGCTCCACGGATATCTATACATCTTGTAACGCCCGTGAGGCGGCTCCCAAATCGCAAACCCCAACTGTGACAGACAAAAGGGGAAAACCGGGTAGAGATGAGTTCGTTCGGTTTTGAGTCGAAAATTTTACCCTAAAGTCATATAAAAGCATACCAACGTCTCCTCTTGGCTAGTCGACTCAACTGCAGCCCGATATCCCTTGTACAAAGGATCGTCCGAGGCCTGGTAGACCAAGATTTTCGAGGGAATCCTGGAGTACTCGACACACTGCAGGTACATATTCACACATCCTACAAATAAATGGACAGATACATCAGTTTCAAACCGCTTTGTCTCAAAAGTCAAAACATATAACGAAAAAACGATGTACCTTCGATGGAACCAGCAACGCCCTTGAAATTTTTCACGACGAGTTTATGCAAATCTTCTCCGGCCCAAATGGGATAGACGCATACATTTACGACCAAACACACACAAGCCCCAACAGCGATAAGTAGCAATCGAGAATAGGCTGTTTGAAAGAAATGTGAAGTTCCGGATACTAGCACGATGCAAAATGTCAGCAAGAACACACGGAAGCCATACTCGTACTGCTTCATGGCCGGGTACAGCTTGAGATAACTAGCGAGAAAGCCTGAAAAACGAAGAAAAACACGAAACCAAGTTCTAATCTCACACTATCGAAGTTTTGAGACCAAAACACGTTGATAATAGCAAAACTGTCTGACCTGCTATGAAAATGTTGATTACAACAATGAATTCGTGTAATTCACCAGCTTTCACGGACAGCTGTGCGATGCCTAGAGCCAATGCTCCAGCTGAGAATGTTCCTATCGCACGGTTAAAGCCTTTGTTTAAGGTAGCACCTACCAATCAAATTACAACGAATTCAGACATCGTTAAGGATGTGTTAAAACACTAAATTGCAACCGAAATGCACCTTCAACGGGTCGAGGAATCAAGAGCTAACTAGAGAAAGTGTCTGAAACATCAAGACTTACCAAACCAAGATAGAGATTTGTTCACATGTCATGACTGAAAAGCAAAGAACCAAACTTCAAAAACTAAAATTTATGCTGTTATAACAATTCAAGATCAACCAAGCATTAAATTTGGAGCAGAGAATCAATATTCAAAATTTAACAGCAAACACTAATGCTAAACTCAATGAGAATAGTCCAAATCGAATTCTGGCTAACAATATTCGAGGCTCTTTTTTAAAGAAGCTCCCATTTTGGTAGCAGACACCAATTTTCTCGGGTCGGGTCTTCCCATATCACTTAGCTCAGCTAGAGGGAATGGCTCAAACAACAAGACTCACCAAACCAAGATAGAGATTTTTTCACATATAATGATTGAAAAGCCAAGAACCGAACTTCAAAAATTAAAATTCATGCACATACACTAATACAATACTTCTACAAACCTCAACCAACACAAGATTTGGTCATGTACATGTTTTTAACAGCTGCAATCTACTGAATTTAGAGCAGAGAATCAACATTCAACATTCACAATTTAACAGCAACAACCAATGCTAAACTTAGGCGCAACAACAACAACCACAGTGAGAATAGCCCAAATTGAATTCTGGCTGATAAAATTGGAGGGCTCTTCGAAAAAGACGAGAACCGAAACCAGAGACAACAAAGACCTCATTTTTGCATCAAACACCACTTTTCTCGGGTCGGATCTTCCCATATCACATAGCTAAACTAGAGGGAAAGAGATTTTTTCACATGTCATGATTGATTAGCAAAGTATCAAACTAAAATTCATGCACATACACTAATACAATGCTTCTATAAACCTCAACCAACACAAAAGTTTACCAAGCACCATGTTTTTAGCAGCTATAATACACTGAATTTAGAGCAGAGAATCAACATTCACAATTTCTCAACAGCTACTACCAAGACAAAGATTGAATTTTTGGCCAATTCAAAGGCAAGAGCATGATTCAAGAAACACTCACAAGAGCTCAAATTTATGCACGCACACTAATATACTCCATCCGTCCCACTATAACAGTCCTATTTAACTTTTACAATGGTAAGTAGGTCCCACATTCCACCAACTTATTCCACTCACCTTTTGTTATAAAACTAATAATATATATATAAGTTGGACCCAAGTTCAAATAACTTTATTCAACTCACTTTTCTTTACATTTCTTAAAACCTACCTGTAGAATAACTAAATAGGACTCCTATTCCAACACAAGCATGTTTTTAACTACAGCTACAATCCACTCTATTTTAGAGGCAGAGAATCAACAATCACAGTCCAAGATAAAGATTGAAATTTTTGTAGGATTGCTAAACTCAAACACAACAACAACAACAACAGTGAGAAAATAGCCCAAATGGAAAAAAAGCAACACTCACCAATGCTAAACTCAAACACAACAACAACAGTGAGGATCGCCCAAATCGAATTCTGGCTGATGAAATTGGAGGGCTCTTTGAAAAAGATGAGAATCGAAACCAGAGACAAACAAGACCCCATCTTGACAGCAAACACCACTTTCCTGGGGTCTGATCTTCCCATTTCACGCAGCTTGAACTCAGTTCCCTTGACATCGCTCCACAATCTCGAAATCCTCTCTACCGAGACTCGGAAAATGCGATGGAAACAGCCCTCGCGGACGATGTACGGATCGTCGCCGAATCCCGCCCCGGAATTTTGCTTTCTGGAGAGCAGCCTCTCCTTGCCTCGCTCCACGAAGCTCTGCCTCAGAGATCTGTAATTTGCTTCCATGAATGTTGGCTTTAACGACCGAGAAGCATAGGATGATCAAATCTTGTCTCTTTCTTTCGATCAAGTGGTGTAGTTTTTAAAAAAAAAAATTTGGAATGTGTATTGATATTACAAATGCTCTATTTTATTGATCCACTCTTCAAATTTTGTTTTATTACTATAATAATAATAATAATAATAATAATTAGTTGATATCTTAATGGTGAAGGGACATAGTATGATTTACTGAGTGTGATAATTATGGTTCATGCAAACATATGAATTATGAAGCACAAATTCGACGTATTAAAGATTACTCCATTAATGTAGCACTAAACTTACTATTTACGACGCCGTTTCAACGTATTTCATTTTGATTCCTAGAAATCGATTCATTTTCCTCAGAGACAAAGAAAAAAAACGTTGAAAACATTAAAAGATTCAACCTTTATCTTTTACAAGTAAAAATAAATAAATGGGCAATGCATGGGGTCTAATACTTTATAGATGTGGTGATGAATAAAATGATGATTACAATTAATGTCGCATATGCTTCAATTTTCAATGTCAAAAGTGATCCCAGAAGAGTGATGCTAAATGGCCATAATGTGGCCAGCCACACACTTCAAATATTAATAGAAAATCAGTGTAATTAATGCTAATTCAACATAATTACTTCTATCTCAAAAACAACAAATATGTTAAGACAATTGTACCCTTTTACTTGAAATGTAAGAGTACTTTGATAATATGGAGTATATGAAATACGATGAGGTTTTATTTAAAATTGAATAAGATATAATAATCAGGTAATTTGATAATATATATGTATATACGTTTAGTTGCATACTTTAAATATTTTTAATTATTATATTTCATAAATTCATCGGTTTTATTTTCTTTTATTATTAATTTATTTTTAGTAACCATTTTAGTAAGATATAATAATCAGGTACGGATGATATTATGTTTTTTTTTTTTATTTTAATAAAAAATGATGTGGTAATTATACAGTTTATTACTCCTAGTTAATTCAAATTATTATGAGATTATAATTTTTTAGAATAAAATAATTAAAATAGAATATAACCTTAAATTATACGAGTATTACATAAAATATAGAGTTAAGTATTTGTTTTGACAAATTAAAGTTACTTATTAATTTGATAAGTAATTCAATCATCGTCCTCGGCTAGCAGCTCATTGTGAATATAGGTGACTAATTTAAACTATCATCATTGTCATTATTATTTATGATAGGGGCGGAGCCAAGAATTTAGTTCAACAAGGACAAAAATAAATATATATAAAAAAAAAACTTAAAATTTAAAGTGAGGCATTTATAAAGAATTTTTTTTTTTAAAATTACATAACAAATTAGTATACATAAAATAAATTGAGGTGGGCAATTGCCCCCTACACATCGAGTAGATCTGCCCCTGATTTATGAAAGTAAAGTAAAAGTACTAAGCTTATGTAACTAATACTGTAGTATATGTCATTAGTAATAGTAACTAATAATATTTAGTTATGTGGAGTATAAAACAATAATAGCTCTTAATATTATATAGCACGTATCGATAATATTAAATATAATGTGATAATATATAGTATCACAATTTATAAATTATTATTGACTTCAACTTTAGTATTGTATAATAATATACAATTTTTTTTAAAAATAAAATTTTAATCATAAATTAAAAAATCAGTGTAAAATAATTCACAAAGAATAAATCTAAAAAAGAAATGTTACAATCGGATTAGAGAAGTTAAATTATAAAAAAAACAACAATTAAATAGATAGGGTAATAGTGTAAAGTTATTAGGGCATTAAATGAGATATTTAAATCATTAATATCTACGACATCTAAATTTACTAAAGTGCCATTTTATGGCCAGCCATAATGTGGCCGCATAGCATTACCCATAAAAGAAAAAGGAAATCATTAAAATTCTCATTCAAACTTTATTTCTTTAATTTCCTCAAGATTGAAATGTTAATATTCCGAGAAAAAGGGGAAAAAAGAAGAGTACTTTTCTAAGTTTAGCATTGACCATTTCCTATCCTTTAAATTTTGATTATTTCAATTATTTAGAAACTAAGAATAACGATTTCTGTTGACAAGATAATGGAATGAATCATCAAACTTGAAATGCATAATAGAAAATAAATAGTACTTGTTTGGGTTCTAAATTTTTTTTATACAATTTCATATCACAGAAATTTTATTTAGAGCAATTTAAATTATATAAATACACACCATCTTAAACGATACATTGGTCTAAATATAGATGAATATTTCTATTAATACCATATTAAACTCGAAGCGTTTATTATAGTAGTTGATGAAGTTGAAAAAAAGTAGAAACACTAATCCCACAACATTCAATGAGTTGAACTCCATGCTCATGTAATAGTAACACTTGTAGCACCTTAAAATAAGTACGATTCAAAGTTCAAACGTGAAAAATATTGAAAGTTGAAACTTTGATAAGATTTGCTGTCTTAAATAATTCATACAAAGAGAAGATAACACTAGAAAAATTTCGAACAAAATCAAGAAAGCTGGTCCAGCCCCAAAACAAAAACAGATTAAACAGCTTGTAGAATCAGAAAATCACACAAACTTCCTTTTTCACCTACTTCTTCTCTTCCTTCTCAGCCTCTGCTGCCCTCTTGGCTCTAACACCGACATGGCGTGCATTAGTTCGCTCCAGACGCAGCTTGTCGTATGCCCTGAATGACTTCATGTCTCCTGTGATCTTCACAAGCTCAACCGATGGCTTCTCACTTACAATCGGCAAGAATGGTCCCGTCACTTGGGTGGCGGTTGCCAACTCCTCAGGTGAAGAGTCACCAGCCTAAGGCAAAAAAGAAAAAAGGTTAGCCATAAAACATCTGTGATAGCAAGCAAGATGAGATATTTGGGCCGGCATCATTACCTTGGTCTTGCGAGCGCGTCTTGGGAAGACAACGAGCTTGGCCTTGAATGTTTTCAGCCTCTGGACATTGGTCTGGAACCCTTCCAAGGAACTGTTGCGACGCCTGTGATCGACTGAAATACCAACAGTTGGTGCAAGTTTCTTCGGGATGCCTGCAGCCTATATATTGAAATTAAAAATGTGTCAGCATTTGGTGATACTAAAACAACAATAAGAAGTAAACCTCAACAACTACTACTAGTGTTAATGAAAAATTGCAAGCAATCACAGCAAATGATGCAATAAATTAGCAGTATCCAAAATCAGAGGAAATCCAAGTCATATACTATTATAGAAGAAAACTAAAATTTAGGATATGGACAGGCAAGAGAAGCATTCACAAGGGAGCCTAAATAGTCGTTACAGGCTTTATAAATCCAGACCATACTGAATCACTATGGATAAGCAAAATAAAATCTTTGATGAAATGATGCATTTTAGAATAAGAAAACTCACCTTCAGCTCCTCCAGAGAAAATCCCCTACCAGCTCTGACCTTCATGTTGTACTTTAGAGTCTGGCCACGAACAACTGGACGAAGTGGACCAGCGGTGGGCCTTGGAAATATCTTGATTGCCTTCTGCTGTCTTGCTGAAATAGAGAAAGAGAAGCTTTACAGAAGAACAAGACCAGTCCGAACCAGATAACAATAGCTCAAAGCATTTCCATTATAAACAAAAATCAGTCATATCTTGAAGTCAGTACCATTTCTTCTCCTGGCCTTGCGTGCAGGCTGATTAAACCATGTCTTCACATAGTTTTGCCAATGTTTCTTGAAGTGCCCGTTGGGAATAACGTTGTTGTGCTTCATGGTTTACCTAAACAAGAGGAAAGTAAAAAATCAACTCTCCTAATTCAACGAATCAATTGGCATCAACATTATCATAAATGGAATCATACATGGAAAATTGAGCACACGGTAACAAAGATGGTCTTTTTTATCCTTTTTAGCACATAGATTACATGACCATTGAGCAAGGTAAGTTTTTGCATCCGGAAAGGCAAACTCAGCAGTAGGTAAACTGAATCAGAAAACAATTCAACTTCTAACTATCTTCAACCTTATAATGCAAAGATTCAACATTAAAATATACTCAGATCACACAGAACCAAAAACCTCAATTACAAACTGAACACATCAAACAAAACCATTCGCGCATATCATCAGGAAACGAATTAAGCTAACCATTTCCCAGCTCCATTTAACCTAGATTAATCAGGCTAATTTCGCAACTAAAAAACTATGAACAATAAGTGTTCTGAGCGCAACGCATTAAACCAAGAGGATAAGCGAATTCGAGCAGCGATGAGACTTACGGCGGTCGACGGGGAGCTCCTCTTAGCTCTTCTGCTGCAAATCCACAGAGAAATGGGGCGCGTCTTCCTATATATACTGCGCAAGAAAAACCCTAGATTTTGAACGGGTTTTAGGGCCTATTGGGCCGATGAGCCGAAACTGAGATGGCCCGTTTAAGTTATTAGCCGAGGAATAAGGTCGTTTTATTAATGGGCTTTATCAGCCCAATATATATTGGGCACATGATCTATACGGAGTAATAAATAATAATTAATTCAGAAAAATTTAATATAGTCAAATTTGAAAATTATGAATCATACTTAATTATAACTATAACTATAATTGTAACGATAATAGTGATTTTATTATTGTACTACTATTATTTATTATCGTTGTTAATTGTTACTCCTATTATGTTAACAGTAATATTTTGTTATGATTATTTTAATATAATTATTAAATTATGAATTATAATGATAAATTTTTTTTCACTATTATTATATTAAAAATTAATAACTAGTTAAAAAACATTAATGTAATTATAAAATTATAACTCATACTGCAATTATCAGATTTTTAAATCATAATAATAAAAATAATGAAAATGATTATTACTCCTTTACTCCTTATGTTTTCAGTTATTAACTTTAATGTTATTTTAGACTTATGGATTGTCTTTAATTTAATTAATTAATATAAGTTCAAAATTATAATAAATTTTTTTATATTCCAAACACAGGATAAATAATTTATCATGGGTAATTTATCTGACATCATATTCACTAGCATTATATTTTTTTAAGAATCTTAATACCCAACAATAATACTTTCAACAATAAGTTACTTGCTTCCTATTTTTTTTTTGCTACTTAACACAATAATTTTTTTATTTTATGGAGTACATTTTTATATAATCTAGTAATATATTTAATATATATAAATATATGCAATTTGTAATATCTTTTTTCATTTGCTATACCTGTCACAACACTTCTACTTCCAGCAAAAAGATAAGATTAATAAAAAAAATCATCGACTAATTTAATGATATATACTACAAATTTGGAGTTTATTTTGCTAATTGTGTTGTATTGCCTATAAACACAACAAAAAAAATAAAATACTATTTTCACAACATCTATCTTACGTCTATGCTTCACCTTTTGTTTCGGAGAGAGAAGCCCTTTTAATAAACTTCCCCTTAAACCTGCTCATCTTCATCTTCACCACAACACCATTTCCCATCTTGGCCAACTTCTCCCTTCTACCTTCCACATCAGCACGAATAACCGAGTCCCGTTTCTCATCCGAGAGCAGTGCAAGCCTAGCAAACTTCCTCGGTCTCACCTCCCCCATCCTCTCCCTGATGTCGCTGAATGCAGGAACGAGCCCCCGTCTGATGTAGCATCCCTCGAGGAGCTGCATCGAGTTAGTCTCGGGGGGCAGAGGGGTGTCCTTCAGCTCCAGATCCGAGCAAAACGCAGAGTCTTTCAACCACAACCTTAATGAATGCGCTTTGGCAATGAGGATTCCACTCCTTGTTTTACATGGTAAGAAAGGAGACCCCATCTCCCAGAGGTATGCCTTCAGAGTGCTGTTCAACGAGACTTTGTTGTACACTGAGTTTCCTATGATCAGGACGACGGACTTTGGAGACTCCGGGAAGCCTTCCAACGATGCATCCTGTGGGAGATAAAGGGTCGAAGAGCGAGAAATTCAGTGTTCAATCTAGTGAACTGTCAAATAAGAAACATTTCAAGAAAAGATTTAAGCTTCGAACAAAAAAAAGGTGAGTCTAAATATCAAGCTGTCATGATCAAAAGCCAATTCTCTCGAAATACTCAAGAAACTCATGGAAGATGCAGTTTGATATATTAAAAGAATTGGAAAATTTGTATTGCTTGGTTAGATATAACTGAAGAACGAAAAATTAGCAGTATCAAGGCTCGAGTCCAGGCAAGGAAATTGACATCATCCCAGCACACAACGTATCTGAAAACATCGAGAGAGCTTAAGAGCAAAAGCATTTGCCTGCATGTGATCGAGCCATAATGTTAGAGCAACAAGAGCAGCACCGGCAGATAGCTTTCTGAAGTCGGCCCCCCAATCCTTGTCAGCCACCCTGTAAGCCAAATCAAAATTGAATCAACAAATCACAAGAATATAATGCAGAAGTTATCTTGAGACATCATGGATTCGTTGCAGATCATCAGTATACAAGCATATGCAGTAAACTGGAAGCAATAACTGATTTTCAAGTAACTAAGTTACTCTTCTTGTTTAACTTACCTCTTTAATTTGTCAAAGAACATAATTCAATATATTTCCACAACTCTTGAAATAAACGAAGGCTACAAAAACTGGAAGCAATAACTGATTTTAGTAGCTACCTGAAAACATCTTTGTGATATATGTTTCTCTTAACTGCCAGTTGGAAAATCCATGTGGCAGTTGCGCGGCGCTCAAAAGCCCACAGCATATCTTCCAATGCATTGACAAAGTGAAATGCTGCATTGTCCTCTACAGGTTCCAGATTCTTGAGATAGCAGTCTAGCTCTGACAGCAGTGACATAGAATTATCCGTCAAGAGCCTGTGAAAAAGGACGAATCTTAGTTCACGAACACGTAATTAACAGATAAACTCCACTTTCCAAAGATAGAAATAGAAACATTGCCTTAATGGCAGTTGAAAACCAGCATCTCCAATGGCATTTAGTAGCATAGTGGCTTCACCGAAGCTGTGGCACAGACTAGCTGCCCGAACGAAACAAGTCCATATCCTGTGGTCCGGATTCAAGCCCTCGTTTCTCAACTCCTCAAGTTTCCGGATGCCAACATCAAGATCACCATTCTTGAGGTAAGCATCTATCACTGAACTATATGATAATGTGCCAAAATCTGAACCAGTAGCCTTTAAACTATTAAGCACTTTTTCAGCTTCCTCTGGACGCCCTGAGCTTCCGTATGAAGTCATAAGCAGGTGCATCGTAGCAGCAGTGGGTTCAATTCCTGATTCTTTCATGGTCACCAACAAATTCTCTGCTTTAGCATGGTTCCCAGATGTTCGGTACATTTTCATCATCAAGTGATAAAACGACCGGTCTAGCTTGTTCCCCTCTGATTTTAGGCCATCAAAGAGCTCTTCAGCTTGCTCAATCATCATCTTCTTACAAAATGCTGCTACCAAGCTCTTGTAGGTGTCTGATTGCGGTTTAAAACCAAGCCGTCTCATTTCATGCATCAATAAAGCAGCTTCTTCGGGCCTACAGTCTCTACAATACATTAGGATTAGAGTACTGTAAGTTTCCTCATCCGGTTTCAGTTCACGTTCTTGAAGTCGTTGGTATATTTGAACCGTCTTCTTATAATCCTCTATTTGTGTATACATCTTAAGCAACATATTGTATATAACAATATCAGGAGTGAATCCTGCTCCCTCCATCTCA
Source organism: Salvia hispanica (assembly GCF_023119035.1). Taxonomy (NCBI): domain Eukaryota; kingdom Viridiplantae; phylum Streptophyta; class Magnoliopsida; order Lamiales; family Lamiaceae; genus Salvia; species Salvia hispanica. The sequence continues at coordinate 25,737,262 of NC_062968.1, read as the reverse complement.
GAAACTATAGCCTCGACATCCATTACCTGTCTCGCCCTTGACAGCAGCCCGATCATAACCTTGTACAGATGCATAGTAGGAAGATAGCCTGCAGCTATCATTCCATTGTATATCTTCTTCACCTCAAACACGTTTCCAGATTGGGCGAATGCCTCGAGCATCAAAATAATCGAACTCTTACTAATCTTGAACCCCATATCTTGAAGATCCTGAATCACAACGTAAAGCTCATCTAATCTCCCATCAACAACCAGTGCCTGCAGTAATAAGTTCATTGTATCAACCGTTGGGGAAGGCCCGTCTCTCATCATTGTGTTAAAAGCAGCTCTTGCTTTCTCATAACAACCACTCAAAGCATAGGCTTCAAGCAACGAGTTCCAGATCTTACGGTCCAAAATCTTGCATTTCTGCCTCAGCTTTCCAACGACACTCTCTGCCTTCTCCAGTTGCTTCACTTTTCCATAAGCTTCGACAAGAGCAGTACAAACGGATGTATCATGAAGAGGAATACCCTTTAACTCCGCCTGCTCGAACAAATGATGACCTGTCTCAGGAAGACCTAACTTACAATAAGAAAGGGACATTGTCTGATACACTTTCGCTGAAGGCTCAATCCCATAGAATCTCATATCCGAATATATCTGAGAAACTTCAACCAAGCGTTCATTCTCTGCACACGACACAATTAGGTATTCATACATAGCAGAGCTCCCTTCATACATAAAAACACTGTTATTTTTGTGATATTCGTCTAAAGCAGCGTCTAACTGACTAGCATTGCAATGTATAACAACCAAAGCCTCAGCTATCAACTGCTCAGATCCGGGAGCATTTTCCTGCACAAAATTTAGTAGCTCTATAGCTTCAGAATGTCGCCCGGATAAACTATATGAACCCAAAATTGATAGCAAATTCTCCTGATTAACTGTAGAGTTCTTCATAACTGCAAGCCTTAACTTTTCTGCAGCAAAATCATAGCAACCTGCTTTTGCAAGTAATGCAGAAATCCTCTCTGAGCTCAAGCCATGAAGTTCTTCGAGATGCTCAACTACTTTCTGGATAAATCTTTCGTTGCTCTCTCCTGCAAGTACATGGATCAGTGCTTCGTACATGCCAAGATCGGGGACATAACCATCAGAAACCATATCCTGGTACAACATTACTGCCTTCTTTGTGTTCTTCGACCTCATATGCACATCCAGCATGACTCCATATGCAAGCTTATCTGGCTTAATCCCAGAACGGATCATGCAATCATACGTCTCCTCAGCCTGAGCTCGCTGTCCAGCTTTGGCATAGCCACATATTAAAGCACTGTAAGTTCGTAGCGTAGGCCTCACACCGGTATCCAGCATCTCAGACATGACATCTGCAGCTTCCCCCATCTTGTTTGCTTTCCCTAATGAGTCGATGAGGACAGTATACGTCACTGCATCAGGATGCCGACCAGAGGATTGCAACTCTCTGTAAGTCTGCAAGGCGAGGTCGTGCCTTCCTTGCTTCCCATACATACTGATTATGGTGTTGTAAGTCATCTCATCTTTTACAAACCCCATCTCCATAAATTCTTGACATATCTCCTTCACCTTCACCACATTCCCTTCTCTTGCAAATGCGTAGAGCAGAGAATTGTACGTCACTGCGTCTGGCAAGAAGCCCTTCGAATGGAGCTCTTTAAAGAGGCGCTCCGCCTCACCAGAGAGCCCACATCTTCCATACACCGAGATCATGGCATTGTACGTCCACAAATCCGGCTGACATCCATGCTCCTCCATGTCGTTGAAGATCTTCACAGCCTCCTCCAGATTGGATTCACGCGAGCATCCACTGATCAGAGTGTTGTACGTGATGATGTCTGGCCTTATCCCCGATCTCCTCACTTCGCCAAGAAGCTCAATCCCCAAATTCGGAGCCATCGGCCCTGATCTCAGCCGCGCATTGATCAACGTGTTGAAACTAACAAGGTCCGGCTCACACCCTCGCTCACGCATCAAGTCCAGCAGCTCCTTAACCTTAAGAAACCGGCCATTTCTCGCGTAAACTCCCATCATCGCGTTGTAAACTTGGACCGTATTCCCCATAGCCGATTCAGCTCGAGTGTACATCTCCACAGCTAAACCTTCTTGATTGGCTTTCCCAAGCACGGAGAGAATCGTGGCCAGCATCCTAGCATTCGGCGCATACCAATGGCGAAGATTCAACCACTCGTAAACCTCCAACGCCCTCTGCCAGCTCGACCGCCCCACCCCTTTCACCACGAAGCAGAAATCAGTCGGCGTCATCTGCACCATCTTCTCATCCAAAACATCCGCCACAAACTCATCCGATTTCAGCTCCAATATCCTGTCCGTCAAGAACTGAACCCTCTTCCGCCAATCCTTGGCCCTCTTCAACGCCAGCTTGTTCATTTTCTTCACTCTGTTTCTGCTAGGCCTTTCGTCGAACACCTCGTCTGCACCAGCAAACCCCCCTTCCTCGTCCACAATCTCATCTGTAACCTCGGGAATCGGCGTTTTCACCGGGGAATCGTGCTGGGATTCGGTGAATTTCAAGTGCGGCCACCTCACAGACGGCGAGGCTCTGTAATAGGTGAATGCTGGCACGGTTTCTTGCTCGTTTGAGGAGGTAGAAGTTGAGCAACAGGTGAAAGAGGTGTCTTTACTTTGCGTCTTTGATTTCCTGCTGCCAGAGCTCAACGGCGGCGTAATGAATCCCAGAATTCCGGTGCTTGCCATGTTTAACATGGGATTTTTGTTTGATTTTACATGTGCTGTTTTAGGAGTGAAGACATATCGGTTTCAAGAAATGGAATTGAAGATTGTATTCAGCTCCTTTTTTGGGGGGGTCAATTTCATAATAAGAGAAGTTTGAGGAGGTGCTTCGAATATAGGGATTTATATGATTTACTCGCTACTACTCCATTTTTCAATTCAACTTACAAAAATTTAACAATTTCTAAAAAATCTAATTATAAGGAGCATTTATTTATTACGGAGTATATTACTTTTTAAAAAACAAAAGAAAAATGAAAAGATAGAGGAGAGAAAAGAGTTGGATATAGTCGCATATCATAGAATAAATTCTTAATTCTCAAATTTAACTAATTAATTTACTACTTTAATTTAATGACAAGTCACTAAAAAAGCCTCCACTCACCGCTAGTTGTTGTTATAGACAATAAAATAATTAAATCTTTATAATTAATTTTCTTGAAAATGGGTGGATTGGTATAGTAAAACACTCTATTATTTGTCATTATACTGTTTATTTCTAGCAATTTGACTTTTAAAAAATACTACGAAAAAAATGCATGTATGTATAGATTTTGTTTTTATAATGAAATGTAAATAAAATAAATTAATACTAGAATAAGATTTATATACTAAAATGAAATGAGACACGTAGTAACGAATGTAATAAAATGTCAAAATTATATATATAATCGTGGACGAATTTAGCATAATTTAATGTTATATCTTAAATACTCATATAATTACTCAAGCAATTATAAAGGAATTAAAATTACAAATAGATGAATACCGAGGGGCCAAACTGTAATTTAATTACAAAGGAGATTTCAGTTTACCGTTCAATTTCGCGCGGTTGGAAAGCAGCAAAGCTATGGAATTGCAGCATATGAAGCTTCATAGACCTCACTCTCTCCTAAGTCTCCACAAATTTGCACTCGTTCTTCCCCTCTTCTTCAAATTCAGCCGAAAATTCGCAAAACCCCTCTCATTAAGCTCTTCGGGAAGCAAATTAACGAGATCAGAGCCGTTTAATTTATCACGGAATGCTGTTTCCCAGCATTCGAATTTCAATTGTCAGGAGATTTCATGGGAAACCTACAACGATATGCTGTGCGAAATGTGCGAGGAAGGAGAAGTCGACGACGCCATGTCTCTGCTCTCTCAGATGGAGGCGCTGGGTTATCGTCCCAATTCGGCGTCGTATTCGTGTTTGGTTGCTAGCCTAGGAGATGTCGGGAGGACGTTGGAGGCGGACGCGATATTCCAGGAAATGGTTATCTCAGGAGGTAGGCCGAAGATCGGGCTGTTGAATTTGATGCTCAGAAGCTGTTTGATGAAAGGCCTTTTAGATTTGTCTGACAAAGTTCTGCGCGCGATTGATGAAATGGGATTGGAGAGGAATCGTAGGACGTTCGAGGTCTTGATCGAATACTATGTCAGTGCAGGGCGGTTGAACGATACGTGGCTGGTGCTTGCTGAGATGAAGAGGAGAGGGTACCAGCCGAATTCGTATGTGTATAGTAAGATTATTGAAATTTATAGGGATAACGGGATGTGGAAGAAGGCGATGGGGGTTGTGGCGGAGATACGGGCGATGGGGATGGTGATGGATAGGAGGATATATGGTAGCATCATTGACACTTTTGCGAGATACGGTGAGTTGGGAGATGCTTTGGAAGTGTTTGAGAAGATGCAAGAAGATTGCATAAAGCCGGATATAAAGACGTGGAATTCTTTGATCCAATGGCATTGTAAATTCGGAGAGACTGATGGTGCTGTGAGGTTGTTTGGTAGGATGCAGGAACAGGGGATTTATCCTGACCCGAAGATTTTCATGACGATCATCTCCCGTTTGGGGGAGCAGGGTAAGTGGGATGTGATAAGAAGGATTTTCGAAACTATGAAGGGGAAAGGACACCGGAGGAGTGGGGCCATCTACGCGGTTCTTGTTGATATATACGGGCAGTATGGAAAATCCCAAAATGCTGAGGATAGTGTAATGGCACTGAAATTGGAAGGTGTTCAGCTTGATCCTAGCATGTTTTGTGTTCTGGCAAATGCTTATGCTCAGCAGGTTTCATTATCTTTTGCTCGTTCGCAGTTAATCTTTCATATGTTGAGCTACATGTGGATTTAGTATTTAGTTATAAGGAAACTTTGCTATTTAAGATTGTGTGGTGTTAAATGAGTCTCATATTTCATGAATGGCTTTTAAAAAAGACGATCTTTGTGTGCCAGCAGATCAACCATACGATGAGAATAGAGCTTGTTTTGCGTAATTTGTTGTTTTTGTAAATAAGTTATGATTTAGGATAAGATAATTGCTAGAACCTATACACGAACTTGGATATTTTGCGCTTTCTACCCCCTTAAAACAATCGGGTTTTGATTGTTTTGCAACTCTTGTTTCCAACTTCAACTGCGCCGTCTGTAAATAGTGATGGTGTGGTGTTTGTTTATCGGGGGGTAATTATAGTTGAGTTGCAATATAATTTCAAGAACCTATACATCAATTTGGATATTTCACGCTTTCTACTTCATAAAAGAATCGGGTTTTCACCGTCTTGTTATTCTTCTTTCCAACTTCAACTGTGCGTATGCAAAAATATATGGTGATGATGCTGAAATTCGGATGGTTTCGGTTGTATGACTATGATCTGAGTTGTGTGTCCTCGATACTCAGGGATTATGCGAACAAACTGTCAAGGTACTGCAGCTCATGGAGGCGGAGGGAATTGAAACGAACCTAATAATGCTGAACGTTTTGATCAACTCGTTTGCAGTTGCTGGACGGCATATGGAAGCGCTGTCGGTCTACCACCACATGAGAGAGAGTGTGAGTTCACAAATTTTTGCATTTGTTGTATAATTAAGCTATGATTTTACCTTAACTTAACTGTGTAATTGTTGCTTGTGAAGGGTATCAGCCCTGATGTTGTGACATATAGTACTCTAATGAAAGCCTTTTTGTGGGCCAAGAAATTTGATCAGGTTAGCAGTTTGTGATCCAAATAACAAACTAATATATGTGTTTTCTCATTAGATTCTTAAACTCAGAGATCAATTATTTCACAGAAAGAGACTAATTTGACAGTGGCATCTCTCTCTCTCCCCAACAGGTCCCAAAGATATACAATGAAATGGAGGCTTCAGGATGCTCACCAGATAGAAAAGCCCGCGAAATGCTGAAATCGGCTCTGCTTGTTCTCGAACAAAGACAATCATAGCGCGAGCTCGTTCGCCTCGATTCTTCCAGACACACCAGAGATCACACTTGAGGGGCTGCGATTAGTTATACACCCTTGTTGCATACAAATATCTAAGATGATTGATGGATGCATATAGGTTGTTATTTTTGTTTGATTTTATGGAATCAACTCGGTATGGGTGCTTTTTTTCCATTTTTTTCATTTTTATTAATATATAAATCTAATTAGAATAAGCATTTAATGAATTTAATGAAATTAGTTAAGTAATGGGGCGTCAAAAATATTTTAGTCCTCGTGGATGATGGTCTCAGGTTGGAATTTCTTGAGTTGCAGATAACCGAATATAGTCATTAGATTTTTAGGCATCTTGTGGATTGAATAATGTGACATAGAATATTGTTAGAACTAGTAACTACTACTATTAAGATTGTGACAGATTTAACTCTTCATCTTCCTAAAGTAGTACAGCATCAAAATAATTCAGCAAGAAAAGTGACAGAAATGAACGGAGAGAAACAAACTTCGTAAACAAAAAAAGACAAAAAGGCAAAAGCATATATTCACAAGAAAGAGATAACATCATAACATCAAAGAAATTATCTTCTCTCTCACACACACCTAATAAAGCAGTATTATCTCCTGCACTTTAGGGTAAAAGCACACAGCTTTTTTTATTAATAACAGATGGAAGATAGAATCTAGCTAAGCCACTCAAGGCTGGACGGGAGGCTTTTCCAGGTCCTCGAGAGGGCGGAAGAATGCCTTCTCCTCCAACACCGAGCCCCCGTCAGATGAATCTTCAACGCCGCGGCCCGGTCCCGGGTTCTCATCCGTTGCGGGCCCGAACACCCCTGTCTTAGGGTGAGGAGCCCAGTACTCGTCTGGCTGAGGCGGGATCACATTGTCTGGGACCACAGTCGAGTTCACATTCTCCTCCGGGTTCTTGTCATATGCTGAAGCTTGCACACTCCTGTTGTATACATATGTGCAAAGATTATGCACATTATTTGTAAGTTCAACTCCCATAAGAATTTAGTTGAAATTAATCCATGCTGCGTAATATGAAACAATATGCAATTTGGGACAAGATTCATCTCCAATTTGACGATTATTTCACTCATTTTACCCCTAATTATGGGATGAAAAAACCAAAAAAGTAAAGAATTACTTAGCTTTCAAGAACAAGAACATAGTTCAAAATAATAGCTAAGGCAATATGATGCATGCATGAGCAATAAACCAACCTCCCCCCCCCCCAAAAAAAAAAATATAAATAAAAAATAAAAAAATAAATCAATCAAGCAAAAGTCGCATGGAATTCAAGAATTCCACAATATAAAAGTTAGAATTGAAATAAAGCCTGTTATATGATAGTTCATTTTTTCATAAAATTATATAGCCAAATGTCACATTCATGGCAAAGACAGCAAAAAACTATCTACAAAGATGATCACTTCATTGAGACTTGAATGAGACTCTCTTGAATTATCAGCCAAAAAGGGAGAATTCTACCATAAATGGGTATTATATGATGCAAGATTTTATTAATGCTGGAAAAGATTAAATTGATTTGCACCCCATATTAGCAATAGAATCAACATCAAATGCCAATCATCAATTGTAGATTATTTAATCTAAAAAGGTTTAGAGTCTTCAATCCCCTTTACTTTAAGCTTTTCAAGTTTCTCTTTCTGTTTTCACTGTAAAACACATCACCCTTTTGAATATAAAATTTCTCCCTGTATTTAATAGTCTAAGGAAACATTAATCAATAAACCAATTTAGGAAATTAAAAAGATCAGAAACATTAGATTTACAAAATAATCACAACTTTAGAGTATGAGAAGAAGCCCCAACCCACCAACCTATGATGATGGGCCATCAAAAGAGTAAATAATGATCAAAAGCTACCAAACTAACCAACTAAGAAAATTCATTTAATTTCAGCATGAAAAAATGGAGGGTGATAACTCATTTTCCTTGAAAAGGGTAGAATTACTGGAAAATGACATGTGACCTTCAACCTAATCAACACGTTTTCCAATTCAAATGTCTTAATCTCTCAGTAAAATAACACAAAATGTCTTCTAAACGTCATGATTACTCCCCAGTTTTGTGTGTTTGTGAACAAGTCTCAGAGGAAGTGATCAGCCATGGAGAAACTACTAGAAAATGGAAGCGACGAAGCTCAATATAAATCAGCAACTGCTCAAATTAGCTTCGATTATGTGATCACATGAGTCCTATGACATAAAACTAATTGTTTCTATTCTAGTGTTCCTGAGGAACAAAAATTAGGTAAAACAGTCGACATCACCAGCAACATTATACGCACACCATACAAGAGATCGACGAAGCTCAATATCAATCAAAAACTGCTATAATCAGCTGCGATCACACGAATCGTATGATCATTGCACAAAATTAATCGTTTCTACTGTCTCCGAGGAGCAAAAATTAGGTAAAACAGTATACAAACCATAGAAGAAGACATCGCTCAATATCAATCAACAACTGCTAAAATTAGCTTCGATCACACTAATCCTATGATCATTTCACAAAATTAAATGCCTCTACTGTTCCTAAGGAGCAAAAATTAGGCAAAACAGTCGACATCACCAGCAACTTATACACACCATAGAAGAGATGAAGGAGAAGCTCAATATCAATCAACAACTGCAAAAACTAGCTGCGATCATATGAATTCATATGATCGCCAGCAACATTACACACACACGCGCGCACGCACCTGCGGTGGAGCTGAGAAACGGCGACGGAATCGCGAGAGCGGATCTGGCCAGCAGCTAACCTTTTCCCCAAATTCTCCAGTACACGAGTGCGATGCAAATTAGCGGCCATACAAGTATCGATCGATCAGAGTCTCTGCAGAGAGAAGGAGGTTTCGATGAATTCTGGAGAGAGCCAAGTTACTGGGAAGCATTGAAAATGGAGGGACCCTTGCGCTTTTTATAGAGGGAGAAGAATGGATAGTGTGTGCTGACTGTCGCATTGTGCTGCCATGGCCACCACCTACCACCGTAGTACGGACGGAGTTTCGTGATTCCGTTAACTCTGGACGGCATTCGTCACGGTATATTTTTATTAATGGAATATGCTGTCTAGCTATCCGTTTAGGCTCTCGTTTATTGAAAAAAATGATGAATAATAATTTGACCAGCGATTGTTTCTTAATCTTGTCCCCTAAATTTTGTTATATGTGGATCCACAATTTCAATGGTCGAAAGAATTGTACTCCATGATCAATCCTTGCACAGTTTAAACATTTCAATTATATATTACTTTATATAAATATTGTTGGATTATACACTTTTTACTTATCATTGATCTCTATCTAATTTTTTGATGGGTCAGAGCTTTGTAATCGTAATACAAAAGTAGATTTTTGATGTCTTTGTTGATACGAGTGAAAATCCAGTTGCACTGTCACGCACATGTAAAATAATTTGAACTATCTCAACTGAGATAATTGTATCATATACGTCGACATGGAGAAAGAAATATAGAGCGGATCAAGAGAGGTAGATTCTCTTTAAGATGTGATGTTCATCTATTAAGATGATATATATAACACAAAATACAAGTTCGTTGATCCTTGGAAGAAGTTCGTCGATTCAAATAGTGTGCATGTGAAAAGAAATGAGAATATGTTAAATCATGCATTGATAGCTTCGCAGACTCAAATACTGGTTCGGTTTGTAACCATTGTCATGAGCACTAAGAAGTTGGTCACTAAAAATTACTACTATAATGCAACATGACGAAATGAGTGGTGTGCTCTTACATACCACAACATGTAAGTACGATATATTTTACTATCCACAATGCTGAGCGTTCAAAAAATCTTGATAGTTGTGTATAATAGCAAATCTAATGTGTGTGTTATTATAATAGTTAAATTATATTATGTGCCATAAAGGTTGATTTAAGTATCCTAACCTTTAATTATTAATTCGAGATTGGATTTCGTTCTTAGCAAAGTACAGATCTTAACTCCGTTATCCACTTATCCGTTGAAATCCAACGTGGCGGGAGCAATTTTCGAGGCGCTGTGTGGAATGACTCTTGTACCCTTCACGGCATGAGGTAATTACAAGGGGCGGGATTGAAGAGGCATCTTCATTTATGTGGCGACACGTGGCACCTCATTTTATAACACGCGGGGTACGCGGAGTTGAAAAAAACTACCTCATGCATGCGACCTTATAGAGACTTACTGTGGACTTGTCATCATCATATTAGATTGTTCTTAATTATATTGACGACTTTGATTTGTTTATTAATATAATACGTATTTTTTCCTTTGTTACATACTTACTGTATTCTTTTATTATCTTGATAATATCCGTCAAAGTATACATGTTCTGGATCTGACCGTTGATTTGTATGTTTTCTATTTAGATTGATAGAGCTCGATGATTAATTTTAAATAATGTTACATACAATTTATTTTGATATATGAGTCTTGATCTTTACTTTTAATCATCAATTGCAGAATTAGAATGCTAACCAAGTTATACATCTTGGGCCGAATCATGTAAACAATTTGATTGGAATTATTAGTGTATGTCGAGTAATCCACCATAGAATGAATCATGCAAATCAATTCAAATATTTGAGTACGTTAAATTATTTTTATCAAGGCTTACGTATACTCTGCAACAAATTTTAATTTATAACCTCCATTTTGAGTTTTTATATAGCTTGAAGAATCACGCAAACACTAAATTTCGCTTAAAATATGGTCAAAATTCCACAATGTGTAATACATTACGCATCAGTTTTAGGTGTTTATTAGCATAAGTATCACATTTTAAGTGTGACTGTGACTAATATCGTTGTTTTATTTATGATGTATATTTTCTTTCCTATTTTTTTAATAAATTAATCTAATAATGATTATTTATTTACCTATGTTATGAACGAATTTTGAATTAGATGCGTGACAATATTTTACCAATTGAGTCGTATATTGTTGCCACCTTTCTTCTTGAATTTATTCTAAATAATATGTCATCTTTTTATATTCTCTTTTATTAACATGTATTTTATTATGGGTCATTAGTCATGTTGAAGGAAAATAAATGAAATACCAAGTGTAGAACTATATGGAAAAATCGAAAGCTAAATAACTAAAATAAAAAATAAAATGAAAGTTTGCAATAATTCAAAATCCAAGGTGGATAACATAGTTGAGGAGAATAAACATGGTGACGTGTTCTCATTGTACTGGCCAGTATCGTAAGTGTGGCTCTCCTCTTCCAACTCTATCTAACAAATCCAATCCCAACCAACAATCCTCCACCTGTCTCACACACACTACACACAGTGAGAACTGAGCCATGGCTGCTTCCTCTTCCTACACAATCTCTCTCAACACCAACACTTCCAATCTCTTGCACCCTCAATTTCTTCAGGTACTCAGCATTTTCAATAATGTTAGTAGTAGGAGTAGTATTTATTTTGTAATAATGAATTAACCTTGTTGGATCAGAAAAGCAGTTTCCAAGGAGTGTCAGTTCAAGAAGGGAAAAGGGGTGTGTTCAATCCACTTGTTTTGGAGGGAATTGGGAGTGTGACAAGTGTGAAAAGGAGAGGGTTTGAGGTAAATGCAAGAGCTGGAACTGCCAAGAATATTGAGGTTGAAGTTGATAAGCCATTGGGATTGACTCTAGGCCAAAAGCAAGGTGGTGGAGTTGTCATCACTGTGAGTAATACTAATCTCTATCGTTCCGTTGCTTTGACAATATTATAGTACCAAGTAGTATCGTTCCATTGCTTTGACAATATTATAGCCAGATACAACATGAGACCAATCATGACATAGAATATTGTTTTGTTTGAAAGATGCTTTTAAAACATACTATGAGAAGATAGTACTACTTACTTGCTAGTGTACACTTCTTGTATTTTCTTTCCCCTTAATTTGAAGTCAATTATTATTTTTATTGGAGGAGAAATGCTATGACTCTTCATCTTGTCATAATACGTCTCAAATTATATGTTGTAAGCTTCAATCTCATAAATCGAATATAATACATATTCATTTATTATTTCAATATTGTCAACCGAACGACTCCTTAGAATACACATGAGTTAAATAATACGGAGTAATAGATTATACCTTGTTAGTTAGGTGCTATGGAAAGAGGGCTTATGATATAGAAATATTTTCAGTAATAGAAACAAGTATTTCCTTATAAGTGTCATATCTTTTAAGGGTGCATATTCGATTTTGTTTCATTGTTTTAGCACTTTATATAAAAATATCTCAACCTAACGATTCAGGCTGTCGAAAATGGAGGGAATGCAGCACGAGCCGGGCTCAAGGCTGGGGACCAAGTGCTCTACACAAGCAGCTTCTTCGGTGATGAGCTTTGGCCTGCTGATAAGCTTGGATTTACCAAAACTGCCATTCAGGCTAAGCCTGATTCTGTTTATTTTGTTGTCAGCAGGTTTCTTATTTTTTCTCACTCTTTATTACTATTATTTATTCAATATATATATAGGATGTAATCAAATGCAAACTCTAAATATTGTACAAACTCCAAACTATGACCTCTTTTGGTGCAGAGGGGCCGAAGTTGATGTGAAAAGGCTACCTAAGCGTCCCGCTCCACCTGCATTTGGGAGGAAACTAACCGATTCGCAAAAGGCATTATTTCTCTCTTAGCTATACACACTGCGAATTATCCGTGCACAAACAACACGTATGAATTCAAAATAAATCGCGTGTTTCAGGCTCGTGCTACTCACATTTGCCTCGATTGCGGTTACATTTACACCCTTTCAAAGCCCTTCGATGATCAAGTAAGATTTTGCTTTTATCCTTTAAAATATCAGTTTAAAACATAGTTATAATTTTTGTTTCGTTGATGATGTGGCGTGTGCAGCCGGACGAGTACGCATGCCCGCAGTGCAGAGCACCAAAGAAGAGGTTTGCAAGGTATGATGTGGAGACAGGGAAGGCTGTTGGTGGAGGTGCAAATTTACCCATTGGAGTCATCATAGGCCTTCTTGTTGGTGTTGGTGGTGTTGGAGCTTTGCTTGTGTATGGCCTTCAGTAATAGTACAATTATTTTCTATTACTACTATCAATCTTTTCTTTTGTCACACCTCTATTAAATTCTTCCAAATATATATACAAACATCTTTGTATCCATGTCTTTTTGTGACGCTTAAACTGATAGTGACACAAGCTGGGGAATTGGATTCCAATCCAAATATTTGAGAGATATATGTTGTTGCCCAATCTATTTAATTTCCACACCAACTCTCCACTTTTACCCAAAATACATGTGATCCATGCATATGATGAAAACAATGAAAAGTCAGTTGGAAAAGTCATGAAGGTTGAGTTTGTTCTCAGTTATCCAACGATAGAAAGAAACAAGTATTGTTGATATATTTCGAAGAAACGATGTCATTTTCTTTGAATAGACTATGTAGTTTAACTCAACGCCAATGATGTTCATGTATCAGTATGATTCTTTAACTACCATATCAAATATAATTTCACCAAGTTTTTTGTCGTGAGATACTTAAGAAGAAATACAAATTTTATGATTTTCAATTGATTTTTAAAATTGGGGGACATAATTTATACCATGTATAAATTCGTTTCCGCTACATATAATTACTCTTTCTAGGCATCATATACATTACCACATTAAAAAAATTATAATTATGTTATAACATGTCTCTCCTCGCTTTTCCACCGAAATATCACATGGTATCTATCGATGTTCACAAAATATAACAATTCACGTGTCATCTTATTTTTTTAGTTGAATATTTAATCAAGATGACAATAGACAAAGGCGTTTTCCCTTGAGAGATATTTATAACTATGTTGGTCTCTTGCATCCAATTGTATAAAAATAACGAATTCATTGTGTATAAAAATAATTTTAATTGTTTAGTATATTAAATTCTATACAAATTCACTAATTTTATATATTAATCATAATTAATGAACTCGCGATAAAAGTGAGACATCAAACATATATGATCCCTCTTACAAATAATGAAACTATTAAGTCTCAATTAATAATAGTAGATGTGAGATCAAGTTCATTATTTAATGTCATACTACTAATTGTCAAAATCCATTATGATAACACTGACTAAATTGTTCCACAATAATGCCAAAAGAAGAGAAAAAAAAGAAGAAGTACTACACCTTTTTAATTTGTGGTGCTGTAATCACGATCAATTTTCTATGAGCACTATATTTCACTTCAAAGAGTTATATTTATTGTAAATTTGCCTATTTAAATTTTTAAATTTTATGTAAGTATTTATTTTAATAAATACGCACTATATTTTAATTTATGATGTGGGTTTAAATCCTAACCCAAATGATGGATGTGAGACCATCGAAATTATTTGATTAATTTCAAACTCATTAATACTTCATTAAACGCAACTCTTTCAATAAATTCAATAAATCGAAATATATAACTTAGCAGTAATAAAACAAATAAAATGCCAAAAGATACTTCAAAAATAAATATTTCAATTTACAAAATATGAAAAAAATATATACGGAGTAATATATCTTCTTTATTTAATCCAAAGAACTCATCTTTGATATTCAAATTACTGAAAACAACAAAAAGCATCTCTCAATAGAAGAATCTCTGTTGGCACTTGCCAAAAATCCTCTCTTTTACTCAATGCATATACTGTAACACTTTTACACAATGCTTAGTTTTTCCTTCTAAAAAAGCAGTCTTTTTTTCAATACAGAGAAAGCTTTAGAGAGAGAGAGAGAGAGGAGAAGGAATGGAGAGACGAGTGATTATAGTGTGCTGTGTTGTGGGTTTTCTTGGGCTGTTATCTGCTGCCACAGGCTTTGCTGCTGAGGCTAAGAGGATTAAGGTAGATTTTTGCTTTACTCAAATTTCATTTTTTTTTTTGCTTTTTATGTTTGCATTCATTCATATTTTGTTTGGTTATTCACAATTTTCTGTTTCAAGGGAATAATGGTTTTAGATTTCCCCTCTAGCTAATTCAAGTAGGGCTTTTTATTTCCTGAAAAGGGAAATATTTGATTGATTTTTCAAAGCTCTGTTTTTGAAGCTTTTAGGCAAAAAGGTTGGATAGTTCATTTGATTGAAGCTAAAATAGCAATTTAAAGATTGGATTGTGAACTTGTTTTGGTGAATATTAATTTGATTTGCGGAAAGAGAGTTGAATGTGATGGTAAATAACTGATGTAGTTTGCAAGAATTAGGCAGAAACAAGGTTTTCTTGTTATTTTTGCATTGGTTAAAGTAGTAATATTGATTTTGAAATGTATGTAGATATAATTAGTTGAGGTTTAGTTCCATGTTTTAGGTGATTCAGTCTCTCTTTAAGTTTCCTTAATTTTTGTATTGTGATTTTATATGGATGAAGTGTTTCATCTTGCTGTATTGAGCATATATATTTAGTGTATATCTACGTAGTTTTCCTATTTTTCACGAATTTTATTGAGTGAATTAGAGAGGAGAAAAGAAGAAAGAGAAGCCCCATTCTCAGTTCCTGCAAAAGAGAGAAGTAGGCATATGCATATCTCTATTTGTCTCAACTAGCCTCCGGTATCAGCCGCGTCAAGCGCTAGTTTACTACTAATACTTCCCGGTGCCTCATAATTGGATCATCTCATAACATGTTTGATTGTACAAGCTGAGGCATTTCTGAGTCAATTCAGTATATGTGAAGTAGCTTTGGAGCATTAACTGAAAAAGACTAGTTTATATTCACGATTCGTGCATCCATTTTCGTCTCTAATTATTTGATTTCTTGAGCTTGTTGAATTCTCAATGGTATGTGTGAACCTGCAAAAAGACGATAAGACTCTAAACCCGCACCAATCAGTTTCATTCCCCTTACCTTTTCTTGACATGCATAACTTAGTATCAAATATTTATCATCTAATACTCTGATCAATTTGCTGATAGTTGGAAATTTTTGCATTTCTTGTAGTCCCTACGAAGTGTGTTGCAAGTCGTTGTGTTGGCTCATCTTTTGCTCTTTTTTTTGACCAAATTTCTCGATCAAGTCTTTAATTCAATGCCTTATCGTGCTGCAGGGTAGCCAAGTTATGTTTCCATCCCCTTCTACGTGTGTGTATCCGAGGAGTCCTGCGCTAGTCCTCGGCTTGACTGCAGCGGTTTCTCTCATGATGGCTCAAATTATAATCAACATTTCGACTGGATGCATTTGCTGCTGGAGAGTCTCTCATCAATCAAGCTCTAGTTGGACTACAGCCCTCGTGTGCTTTGTCGTCTCCTGGTAACTAATCCTCTATCACGTCGTTTCTATGTATAACGCTCATGAAGTCGTGTGAGTTCCCCAAATGTGATCATGCATGATTATGTGACGCATATTTGGTTATCTTGAATGCAACGAAAAATGGCTTGCTATGCTCCTCATTGTTCTTCTTGGACAAGAAAACACTGGAGCCGGTAAATTGGTAGGGTTCCCGGTAAATATCACTTTCTAGCCCAAAGGGGTATATTGCTGGAAAAACCATGAGTTTCGTCATAGGATAATCGAGAAAAACGATAAAATTCATCGTTTATACCACTGATTTTCAAAACGTTCAGGTTCACATTCGTCGTCGCGTTTCTTCTGTTGCTCACCGGTGCGGCTCTCAACAACCAGCACGGCGAGGAGAACCTGTACTTCGGCAACTACTACTGTTACGTCGTGAAACCGGGTGTTTTTGCTGGAGCAGCGGTCCTGTCCCTCGCCAGTGTGACTCTCGGGATCTTCTACTACCTCGCCTTAATCTCCGGTAAGGATGGGAGCGAAGCGTGGGGCGCACCTGTTCCTCCCGGCCGGGGTGCTATTGCCATGGGACAACCTCAGTTCCCGCCACAGGACACGGAGGCCCCTCCTGTCTTCGTGCACGAGGACACGTACATGAGGAGGCAGTTCACGTAGGTTTTCGAGCTCAGGAGCTATGGTGGTTGGTGGTGAGGAGTCTGTTGATATGAATACAAATAGTTTTGTTTGTTTGATCAGAGATTGTTTCTAGTTTTCTCATGTTTTACTTGTATTTTTCCGTTTGGGTATATTATTTTTGTAGGCAAAAGTGGAACTATGATTCCAAAGGGCAAATATTTTTTGGAAGCTGGTACTTGTTGAGAAAATAAATAAATTTTTTAAAAAGTATGAACTCCAACAATAAATTATCGGTTGTTAATCATTGCTTATATTAATAAGAATCTACAAACAAATTACAAAATAAATGGGGGGTGTTATATGAAATGTGAATGTAATACTCCCTCCGTTCCAAGTTACTTGCAATTTTCTGTTTCGGCTCATCACAAACTATTTATATTACTATTTTTAAGTAAGAACTCGAGAATTTAATTAATACTTATTGTAAACTAAGTGTTCCGTGATTTCTCATTATACTTAAGATACTACTAATTACAGTAAAAAATCTATCCTGAATTCAGGACCTAAAAAGAAAATTGTGAGTGACATAGTACGGAATACGGATGGAGTAATTTAAATCATGATAAACAGGACACTCACTAAATGCTCTTAAATATTAACTTAAAATTTGCAACTGATAGTGATTAATGATCATGAGGTTATTATTCAGTATCTATGAATATTAGAATAGATTTGTTACGTGAATAAAAGGATATAGTACAACATGATGTGATCATGAGCGTTTTTATTTGTATATATGAATAATTTAGAATACATTTGTCACAATCTGTGACTCCATGTACAAAAGAAATTTACATGTAAAAATCAACACAATCAAATCCTGAAGTTCAGCTCAGAATTCACCAAATCTTTACAAGAAATAGAAAGAATGAAAGAATGAAAGAATGAAAAAATGAAGTATAAAAACTCTGATAAATCTGCACTCTTCTCTCTCAGCCTCTGCAGCTATCAGAAAACGAGCACACAGCTTATCTGATGCGATTCAAGTGAGCAAACGGCTCAGAAGCTGCTGTCTTTGGTGTCGTCTTGGCTACTTCGGGTTTCCCAAACACATTCCAGAACCTAAGAGTTTCATCCCCTGCTGCAGATGCGACTGTGCATCCATCCGGGCTCTGGAAATACACGAGGATATGTCAAAAAAGGCGAACACGCACGTTTAGAAATCTTAATGTGTGATAAAATGATATATACCTGAGCCATGTAAAGGACTCTAGATGTATGTCCAGTGAGCTCTGCTACTTTTGCCATTGAAGGATACTTCCATAGAGTGAGCTGATTCTGAGTGAAACCGTGAGAGCTCAGCAGTTCACGCTCATTTTTGTTCCACAGAAGCGCGCAGACTTGTGAGCCTGTGTCCACCGAGTTCAAGCACGCACCAGTGTGTGTGTTCCAGAACTTTATGCACCTGTCGCCTCCTCCTCCACCAGTGGCAAGAAGATTGCCCTGGAACGGACACCATGCAAGTGCCTTGACAGCGGCTGTGTGGTCCTCGAGCCTGTGAAGCCACTGCGAGGGAGCATTTGACGACGCCATGGACCTGTCCCATATATGGAGGAGATTGTCGTTTCCACCACTGGCCAATTGCTGGCCTGAGGCTGACCATTTGAGCCCGCAGACTTCTTGCTGATGGCCTCGGTAGGTTTCAACGACGTGCGCCCTCACCCTGACATCGTTGTTGATGATCCGACTATCCATCCCTCCAGTAGTCAAGAGGTGGCTGTTCCAGTCCATAGCACCAACTCGTGCTGTGTGGCTGCCTCTCAAAGTTCTCAGCTACAGAACACGAATGATTCCGCGTTTTAGAAATTGAGAAGAGCAAGACAGAACAATCAACAAGGTACAAACAAACATGAAAAGGAACTTACAAGTTTGTTAGCAGTCGAGTCCCATAACTGAACCTCGGAGTTGTTCATACCAATGGCGATGTGCCTTCCATCGGGAGCCCACTTGATACTGGTCACGGGGCCGCATTCATCATCGACAGTAACAAGTTCCGAGGTGCTTCCATCTGAGGCATCCCACAAATAGACAGTACTTCCAAGAGCAATCGAAAGAACATTGCTGCTTCCCCAATCTAGTAAGTTCAAATAGTAGTCATCCAGAATATCAGGGGCGTCTAATGTCCTCTCCGAAGTCTGTAACAAACATCCAATTCATTAGCATCTAAACATCTATTAGAGTAAGCATAACCCCACTACAGCTTTCAATATGAAGGATGGCACCAACCTGTGGAATGTGGCGACGAGGTTTGGCAGCTTTCGGTTGGTGAGCAGCCACTGAGAAGTCAATCGGAATGGCCTCAACAACAGTAGGTGGCTTATTCTTGAAAGCCAGAATTCGGGTTCTGTTCATGTTGAAGGTTTCTGCAAGCTTCTTCCTATATGCCTCCCTAGATGGAGAAGAGTTCATAGATGGATTTTCCTTACCTCTCTTACCTTCTGTCAGCATGGTATGCGCATAATCAAAATCCATTGCCGATCTATTAGGAATGAACCGATCCAACTGCCAACAGAAACAAAATTATTGAAATGAATAAATCAGAAAAACATCACACATAATTGGCTAACTAGAGAAGCTCTTTCATAAACAAATAATTCGCGTAAACCACACCATTTATGAACATAGGCTGACAAACCATATAAAACCAGAAGATTATTCATATGAAAGATAAAAGTATAACCAATTAAAAACCAGAAACAACACCAGAACTCTCAAAACAGCCACATCAGTTACAAATGTAGGCTGATAAATTACATCCAGACACCAAATTTTGAACTCCTTAGCTACTCAAATGCAATGGTTCAGAAAAGAAATTCAAATTACTCGAAGCAAACTACACGAAAACAGACATTATGATAAACTGAGCTGTTTGCAGCTTTATCACCAAACGAGAAGGCAAAGATAGAACTTATAAGCTGTATTCATATACAACCAAACACATATAAATGTAGGCTGACAAATCACATCCAAGCCCCAAAATTTTGAACAATTTAGCTACTCAAAATGCAATGTTTCCGAAAAGAAATCCAAATTACTCGAAGCAAACTAAGCGAAAACAGGCATTCTGATAAACCTAGCAGTTTCTATGCTACATTCATAGACACCACAACAAAATTACTGAATAATCAATTAAATTAAGGAAACACTAAACGATAACGGCACATTAACATACGTTTTCCCGCGAACTTCTTCTCTGAAGAAATTGTTCCTGAAGCGGTTGTCGCGATTGGGACTTGTTTGCAGATGCAGATGAACGATTGCTTCCTGTTTCCATCACGTTAGCAACAAAATCACAGAAATCGAATGAAATCACAAAAATAAACGGATGTGTATATGCGATATACAACTGTTGATACAAATTAATCAAGCAAAAAATCCGTGAGCCGAAGAAACACAAATTAGAAGGAAAACAGAGCAGCCTGCAGAAAACAGAACTGGTTAGAGAAGAAACAAATCAAGATCCAATGAACAATCGATGAATGTATGAAATAGCGAGAGAGAGTAAGGAATGATTTTTGTGAATTGAATTCTCGAAATTATATACGCATTCAATCTTTGAATAGGGTTTCAATGAGAATTGTGTGAATATTTTGCTTTGCTGTGTTTTGAAGGAGGCTAACGGCTATAATTTGAAGAGAGTCGTTGAGCTGTGCTTACACGAGATTGGTAACGATTTTTATAGATATAATAATAAAATAATAATAATAAATGATGATGATAATAGAAGATCATTATTTAAATTAGTATAAATTTTTTTTCATTGATTTCTAGTCGGTATCACTTTTTATCTGAATATAAAATTATAATTTCTCATATTTTTTCACAACTGTCACACAAATGTGTATATCAAAACTAATGTTACACAAAACCATGTCGTTTTGGATAAATCAATGTCGCTTAATCGACACTCAAACTAGAATGACATTACTTTGCCTATAACAATGATATCCTTTATTGTCACATTATTTGATTTTGTCATATTTTTTAATTGCAAAAAATTGAAAAATTATGAATGACTATTTTCCAGAAGAAGCAGTGATAAACATACATAATTTTTACGTACATAATTGGATATTTTAGGTAATTCACGTTTAAAACCGGTTCATGATTTTTATCTATTTTAAAATTAATGAGCATAATACATATTTACCCTTTGAAATAAATATGCAATAAACGTGTGAGGATTTTTCTCTCAAGTCTCAACAAAAACTCTCTCCTTTCTCTCTCTCTTCTCTCTCTCATCTCTCTGTCTTCCAAATTGTTAGAATCGACCGACCCCACCACCGCTCAACTTAGGCCAGAAAAATCCATTACTTACGACCTTCGAAGTCGTCGCCGACTCTACGGTGTGCCGGAGCATGAACTAAAGAAGCCGCGGTTGATATGTGTGTGAGATGAGAAATTGATAGAGATAGAGGAGTTGTTAGAATATTTGAGGAGAATTTATACAATATATAAAAAGGGAGTTTTGGGGGTATTTAGGGAAATAAAAAGAGTTATGGGGATATTTAGGAAATAGAGATTATTATTATTTAAATATAACTGTTTTTTTTGTTGACGTAGTAGTAAATATGTAAATCGAAGAGTGGAGTGGTGGGAGGTTATTCCTAAACATTGGTTGCTTGGCGCTTTTCCCAGTATTTCCCACTTATTAGTAGTAATTTAAACCGCTTCCCACTTTTCCATTAGCTGCTTGCCTGACATTGTTCGCTGAATAAAATGCCTAAGCTTGGTGGCGAAGAAGGTGAAGGAGGTGTCGGTTACGCCGTTTGATTGTGCTGACAAGATGTTGTTATTGCCTCCAGGTTTGTGATCAACCCCATCCCTTGCATGTCAAAAATATGGTACGCCAGCAGCTCTATGATTTGGGCCACTCACCAACTCATATCATTACCACTCTATTCCGAATCATGCCTGAGTATCTGAAGTTGGAATTTATGAAGGTTTATACCATGCAATCTGCATTTCACTTTAACTCTTTGGAAAATACCCAAGTTTGTCGTTCTTGGATTGCTTTTAAACTGAAATCTCTTGTCATGGCTTTATATATGGAGTATGTTTTCTATAAATTTAAATCATTCAAATTATTAAATTCATGGTTTTACCTAGAGTAAATAGTGCAATACAAATTAAAGTGAAAATAATTAGCACAATACATCGAAAAAGTACTTTCATGGGTCTCATCTTATATTTTGCTATATGGATGATCGTTTTAATACATATTGATACATATTGATTACTGATTTGTGCATTGCAAATCTATTTTGTTCCTTATTTTATTGTAGTTTTAGGTGAGGCGGGTGACTTTAAAATATCTTCCTACTCCATGATTTAATGTTTAAACATTATATTATGTAATTTGTTTCAAATTTATTACACTAATTACTCATGTTTAAATTTACGCTCTCAAAGTGAAAAGTAATTTACGCTCTCAAAGTGAAAAGTGCAAGTAACCTAAGACGGAGGGAGTATTAATCTGTGCATAGCACATGCGTGATACTAGTGAATTTTAAAAATCGAGTTACATAAAGGGAATAAATATTTGAGTAGTTTGTTAGAATAACAGAAAGTGAAATCGAAGAGAGAAGGGAACGTGGAGAAGGAGATAAAAATGAATTTGCTTTGTGAAATAGCACTTGTATTATTAAATTATTGAAAATTAACAATACAATTCTAATATTCCAATTTAGATAATTAAATCAATAGTAGTAGTAGTACCACTTTTTATACTAGTACCTGATAATGATATGACCCGGGACCAATTGTAGTGTGAGAATTGCTATCACTAATTAATAAATAAATAAATAATTAATAGCCACCAATATTAAATTAATACTATGAAATTTAATCACTATTTTTTCAAAAATAATGGATTTCTAATTATATAAATGTCTGCCTTCTTTTTAAAAATGTAATATAATAGATGGTTTCAAAATATGTGTTTAATAATTTCAAAATATTTAATTAGTTGTGAGACGCATCATACTATATTTATCTAATTTTAATCAAATGCCAATATTACATACACTTATTTTTTTATTAAGATATTCGAGTATAACTTTAACCAAATGTCAATATTACATGTAATTATAACTATATAGTTTTAAAATATTAAATAGTAGATGAGTTAAGACCATACAATTATTTTTTAATTAAGATATTCCGAGTATAACTTTTTCAAAAAGAAAAATCAATAAAGTATTTTTTACTACAAAAATAATTGGATAAAAATCACTTTTCTCATTTTAGATTATTTTAATATATCATATATTAACAAATTGATTCAGAATTAAGAATATAAAGAATCATAAACTCTACTAATATGTATATTTTTAGAATGAAAAGCTATTAATTTATCTTTAGAATGGTATAAAAATGAGGTAAGAATATGTGATTATTTTTTTATCAAGTTGTAATATTTCTATTTAATATATGAGTTAAAAGCATGTGATTACTTTTTCATCAATGCTCGATTGCAACGTTCTAAAATTTATGAAATTAAATAAATTAAAATTTTGGAATGTAAATAATTAAAATCAAAACCGCAGACTCAAAGTATTAATATATCATACCCAACATAAGTACACGATTTTAATTTGTTGCATAATATAGTGAATGAACTAACAACTCTAATATTTTAATATTTTTAAAGAAAGAGAAAATGTTAACGATATATTTTTAGAATATTTTTTAGAATATTGAATATATGAATTAAAAACATGTGATTATTATTTTTAACTGAGGTTCGATGTAAAGTAAAAAAATAATCATAATTAAAACAAAATTGAAAAGTAAAGAATGAAAATTTCAAAATCAAAGTTATACTCAATTAGTATAAATATACTATAATTCAAATTTTAGTATGTTGCATGATATAGTAAATTGAGCCAAGAACACTACTCTATAAAGAAAAAAAAACATTAGTCATATAAATAGATGAGTTAAGAAGATGTGTTTTTTTAGTGATGTTCAATTGTAACATTCCAGAAATTATGAAGTTATTGAAATTAAAATTTTATAAAGTAAAGAATTGAGCTAATATTTCTAATATCTTATTAAAAGTTAATTATATATCTTTAAATATTATATAGATGAGTTAGGAACATATTATTTTTTTTTATCAAAGTTCAATATAACATTCCAAAAATTAAGAATTAAAAGAAATTTTTTTTTGGAAAGTAAGAACTAAAATTGAAATTATGAAAATTTTAAAATCAACGGTAAATTTAATGAGTATTTGGTACATCATATATTCGATTATAATTGTTGCATGTTACAAATATTTGAGCTAAGAACTCTTAGAAAATGTTATTTACATATCATTAAAATTTAAATAGATAAATTATGAACATGCGATTATTTATTGATCGGATTTCAGCATAGTCTTTCAAAAATTATAAATTAAGGAAATATAATTTTGAAAAGTTAAAAATTAAATAAATTAAATTTTAAAGTAGTAAATAATCAAAATCAAAACCGTAAACACTAAACTCCATTAGTAATATTACACCACATATCAAATTTGAATTTATTGAATGTTTTAGTGAACGGACTAAAAAGGAAATTCAGCCTTTTCATGCGACAGGGAGAGTATTGTATAAAGAAAAAGAGAAATACTATTTGAATATATTAAAAATATGAAATAAATAAAATAAACACGTGTGAATTTTTTTAATCAATGTTCGTCAACTTCTAAGATATTAAAATTTAAAGAAATCAAATTTTAGAAAATAAAAAATTAAAATTATAAAATTTTAAAATCAAAACCATATACTTAATTAGTTACTACTACTACATAATATGCTTAAAGAAATCAAAAGGGAATTCGGTCTATTTATAAATTTTATCTATTTATACAGGACATAGAAAGTATTTTATAAAGAGAAAAGAGAAAATATTATTAAAATTATTAGTTGACTTATCATGTTGTACTATAGATGTTCAGTTAAATATCTAATAAATAAAATTTTATAATATACTTCCATTTAATAATGAGTGAACTACAAAAATAGTTCCTGGACTATGCGTTTATCTCGCCAATGAATCATGGACTTTAAAAATATTCCCAGACAACCCTAGACTAAGCGTTTTATCTCGAAAATTCTCATTTTTCACTGTTTCGTGACAAAAATACCATTTTGGGGGGTTTTTGGAGGTTTGGGCAATTTGGTCTTTTTACATTTTAAATCTGATATTATTTTTGTGATGTACTAAATATGATATTATTTTAAAATTATCATTCTTCTCTCCTTTTGTCATCCTTCACCTTGTTTCTTTATTTCAATATTAGATTTACTTTTATAAAATTAAATTTTAAATTTCGATTTTTAAATATCAATAAATTTTTTTAATTATTAAAATTACTATTAAATAACAAATTAATAGTTTTAATCAATATTAGATAGTGTCTAACATTTAATCAATAAGGTACGACACCGCCTTAGTATTAAAATATAATAGGGGTAATTTAGTAAGTAAAAAATATAAATAATAATAAAACCGGTCCAGTCCAATTAAAATATTAAGGGTATTATATACGTAGAAATTATTTACGAATATCTTTTCCCATTCCAGAATTAGGTTGACGATAAAATCTTACGTATGTTATTAACATGAGAAACGTTGTCAATTTAACTGTCACGTTAGCTCCAATTTGTTGCATTGCTATCAATTTTTACATCAATTTCTTTTAGGGAGACTCAAACAAATACTAATAGAATGTTTGTATATTTAAATTAAGAAAAAAGAACTCGAAAAAATACCAAAAGATGTCGATAGTACAAATTAATTTTAAGAGGGAAGTGAGAGAAATTGAAAGTATTCGAATTAATTTTTGTAAGATACTACTAAAATATGTCTAAAGTTAATGCATTTCCGTATAAATAATCATATTTCAATCCTATATATCTTTCACATTATTTTCAATCTTTTCAAATAATCAACTAACCTTACTTTGCACTGTGTGTTAATATCCGTTCTATCCTCGAAATACACAGTCAAATAAAAGTAATTAACATTTCATAATACATATATACTCCATAGATATAATTTATAAATTATTATTCGTTGATAACTTGATATGTTTGGAGCACAATATTCCGACCAAATTAAATTACAATTAAATTTGGTAATTTAAATAACTATTGTCCCGTAATAATATATCTTCAAGGTCCACATGACACACCCAGTACTTCCCGGTTTTCTTACTTAGATATACTTATGAAAAAACAATACTTGTTGGTATGATTGTAGCACAATATCTTGGCATGCTTTAATCACACAAATAAAATTTTCTATTAAATTGAAAGTTAAAAAAGGATCATCAACACCCCAAAATGTCACGTCGAAATATTATGATATAATTATCCAAAAGTTAATGATCATTTTCCTATAAAAGGCCCTCACAATTGTGAAAGTGGCAAAATTAAGAGAATGGAGCGTGTTTATAGATTTATTTTCATATTGATGTTGGTCGTGTACCCTGCCATGTCACTTAATGTTCTGGCCGCGAGAAAGCCCGATGAGCCTGTCAATGGTATACTGTCAATGGTATACTGGAAAATAAAGATTTTCTCTCAGTTGCATTGCACGATGTTCGAGCTAAGAAAAAGCCCGGCGGGTCAATCGAGAGTCGGATGAAAAATAAAGATTTACGCTCAGTTGCATGGCTCGATCTTCGGGCCGAAGAAAAGCTCAACATGCCTCGCAAGATCATTCATATGGAGAGCGTGGGATTAAATGCAAAAGGATACGTAGACCGAAAGAAGATCAATTTACTTGTGAATCTAGGGATCATATATAGAGGTCACCACGGTTCAAGAACCGCCGGTTCCCGGTTCGGAACCGCCGGTTCAGGTTTGAAAAAATATCGAACCTGAACCGGCCCGCCTAAGTTCCGGCGGTTCCGGTTCTTGAACCGGTTCGGACACGGTTCAACGCCGGTTCAAGACCGGCGGTTTCCAGACGATTCCGGGCCGGTTCCGGTTTGGACCGCCGGTTCCAGTTTGTTTTTTTTTTTTTATTTTTTTTTTTATTTTTTTTAAAAAATCTATTCATTTATAGTACGTATTACAAATTACACCTTGTAGTTGTAGTCTTTTACTATCGAATAAATAAATAAAACGAGAATGACAATTGACAAATAGAGTAGAAGTCGACATTAGAGTTGGACAATTGGAATTTTATTGATACAATTATACAAATTTGAACGATATGTCGATATTACAAATACAAATGTTGAAAATTGAAATTACAAAAGAGTCAAAAGACTTAATACATAACATAATACATGTTTGTTAGCTTGTATAACAATTTAAATAAAAAAACTTGAAGTAAAAAAACAATAAATTATAAATGTAAAAAGATAGTTATATATATACTCTTAGTCGGCGAATGAGATGTTTCTAGATAACTAAATTGAGGATATCTTTAGCAATTCAACCTTAATTGTTGAGTTTAATTTAACCATCAACAATCATGGTAGAATTGTCAAAAGTCTCCCGGATTTAGTGTTATAGAGAAGTCTTCTTCACCGATTAGAGTATATACAAATACAATTATATAATTGTATTTGTACGTTTTAAAGTTAAACAATTGAAAAAAAAAAAAAATCTGCCGGAACCGGCAAACCGCCGGTTACGGTTCTTCATTTCTTGAGAACCTGAACCGGCCCGTCGGAACCGCCGAACCTTATCCGGTTCCGAACCGTCACCGCGGTTCCGGTTCCGAACCGCCGGTGACGGTTCTGGGCCGGTTCAGCCGGACCGGTTCGGTTTGGTGACCTCTAATCATATATCTTTTTGTTTGTATCATATTTTTCCCTTTTTTGTTTGGAATTGGTTGTTATGTGTCTTGTCGTACTCTCAACAGATAGCGTGTCATATGTCCAATTACATTACTTTTGTTAAAAATTAGTACTACTACTTTTGTCATTTATTTATTTATTTATTTGAATGACTTTTTCCGCTATTCATTAATAAATTTAATTCAAAAAATGACACATATTTGTGGAATGGAGGGAACAAGGCAGAAAATTCATCACTTTATATTTTTGGGGACAACTAAAATCAAATGCTGATTAAGTATTTGGCAAAATGTGTGGTTATTTATTGATATGTTTTATACCTTTACTAAATGAGTTGTAATTAAATGATTTGTTTAATTATAATACTCCTATAACTGTACACTTGATCTTCTCTCTCTAACAGTAATAACAAGTAATCAGAAAAAATACCTGCTTCACAATTATTTATACATAATTATAGACACTGCTACTTTTCTTCACTAATATGAAATCATCCCACATTAGGCATAGAAAGATATTGAATTTTATGATTTTTTGTTTTAATTGATAAATGAAAATAAAATTTAAAGATGATGCTGTGTAAGTTAGAAAAGAACAACGGTCAACGCCACGCAGAGTTTGAAAATATATGCGAAGTGATGATCCATAACCTTCTTGCATGGCTTCAAAGATTAATAATATAAGTATATATTTTCATTTTATTTCTTTTTTTTAGTATTATTTTAATAATATAACATGATCTAAACGGTACAAATTTTAAACAATTTGGATACAGTACAAAATCTGAACAAGTCATACGTTTATATCACTATTTTAGAGAACAATTTGCTACATATGTATTTTGGGGACCCCAATTTAAATATGTCACACCCAGTTGTTCTATTTTTAGTTAAGTACTTCTTTTTCTACTCCATATTTTTCTCTCTTTTTTCATTTGCCACAAAATACATTATTATCAGAATAAAAAAATATTGTCTTTGACTCTTTATTGTAAAGCCCCTAAATTTTAATATTTTCTTTTATTTTTTAAAAACAAAATTTGTTGTGGTCTAATAGGATTATTAAAGTTGAAAAAGGCTTCAAGGTATATTATTGATTCATTCATTTGGCTTGACAAAAATAAAAAAGAATACTTGTGATTTAAATCATAAAGTTTGATCAAATTCTATTCAATTTGAAAAAAAAGAATAATTATGAGGTTTTAATTTTTCTCAATTGTCTAATATGTTTACAAATGCGTATTTAGTGAAGTTCAAATTGATGTTGTTGAATTAGAATACATAGTTTTTGTGCATAAAGATTAAATATTCAATTATTAAACCTCATTAGATAGACAAGAGTTATATCAAATTTCATAATTTAAATAATTATTGTTCCATAATTATAAAAATATACTACTATCAATTTCGCGGTTATCTTACTTTGATACAATTATAAATTGTAATATTCTGGCATGCTTTAATCATACAGAATAAAATTGAAAGAGTTAAAAAAAAAGGATCATCATGCGTTGAAATATTATGATATAATTATCCAAAAGTTAATGATCATTTCCCTATAAATTAAAGGCCTACACAACAATAAAAGTGGCAAGAATACTAGAATGAAGCATGTTAATATAGTAGTAATATTTATTTTGATATTGATGTTGGTCGTGTGTCACTTGATACTTGGGGTGAGAGAGATCCCGACGAGGTTCATTTTCTCTCAGTTGCATCGCGCGATGTTGGGAGTGAGAGAAAGCATGGCGGGTCAATCGAGAGTTGGAGGGAAAATGAAGATTCACGTTCGGCTGCCGAGGAAAAGCCTAGTATGCCTCGCAAGATCATTGACAGGGAGAGCACGGGAGAAGGATATGTAGAGCGAAAGAAGATCATATTACTTGTGAATCTAGGGATTATATGTCTTTATATAGTTATCATAGTATACATTTTATTGTTTGGAATGAATTTTTGTGCTGCTTGTCTTTTATGTGTCCTGCGTATTATCAACACGTAGGATGTCATATGTCGAATTAATTACATTAGTTTTGTTAAAATAATAATTTATGTAATTACTAATTACTCTTTCCTCTAATCGTATTATCAAAATAATTTATGTTATTAATTAAAATGTGTCAAATGTAATGTACTAAGTAGTAGTACAAGACAGTGGTGGTAATGTATGTTAGAGACTATATAATTATTACAAATAGGAGTCAAAGACAACTTTACACATTTATAGTAACTGTGCTTGTTTTGAGAAATATAATATCAAGCTTCTTAAGGCAAATAAAGATTTTGCAAGAGATAAATGCAAATAAAAAGAATAGTCTATGTAGCAGAAGTAGTAGAAGGAGAAAGAAGAAGAAAGAAGAAGTTGGGTTGATAAGTGATGATCCACAGATAAGATAATTTAATCATGGACAAGGTGTTGGAAGTTGTTGCAAATGGGATAGTGCAATTTGTGCTAGAATTGTTGAAGGAGGAATGGAAAGATTACGGTGGTTTGAAGAGTGGAGCTAAAACAGAGTTCGAGTAGCTCAAATCAGTCGTTCATGTGCTTGAGGAGTTCCTAAAAGAAGAGGAAGCTAGAGGATACTCTAAGGTGTCTCTGAATGAGAAGTTGGAACTCCTTTATCAAGTTGAAGATGCCATTGAACTTTGGCTTGCAAAGGAGTCTTCCCGATACATCGATCATTTTTCATTAAGTATATTACTCCATGCCCTACACTACTATTGAAATGATGATGATCAGCTTTCTCTTGGTTAATAGGAAGCTCCACCTCCATGGAACTTTGACAAAAACAGTGTATGCTTTCAAGAGGAAGCCGATATTATAAGCAGGAAGGACGGGCTTGACGTGATGGGTATGCCGGGTATCGGGAAGACAACCTTTGGCCAGAAGACGTTTGAGCATGAAAAGGTTGTCCCCGAATTCAAATTCCGCTTCTGGATTGACGTCACTGACGGTTTCAGCAGTCTGGAGGCTCTTCATTCCATCCTTTGATTATATACGCATTCAATCTTTGATTAGGGTTTCAATGGGAATTGTGTGAGAATATTTTGCTTTGCTGTGGTTTGAAGGAGGCTAACGGCTATAATTTGGAGAGAGTCGTTGAGCTATGCTTATTACATGAAATTGGTAATGATTTTTAGATATAATAACAATAATAAAATATTATTATTTAAATTAGTATAAATTTTTTCAATTTCTAGTAAGTCTCACTTTTTATCTAAAATATAAAATTGTAATTTCTCTTTTTTTTTCACAATTGTCACACAGAGGTATATATTGAAACTAATACAGTAATACTATTACACAAAATCCGTTACAGATAAATCAATGTCGTTTAATCAACACTCAAATTAGAATGACATTACTTTGTCTATAACAACAATATCGTTTAGCATAAGAAACGTTGTCAATTTAATTGTCACGTTAGCTCCAATTTGTTGCACTGCTTTCAATTTTTACATCTATTTCTTCTAAAGGGACTCAAACAAATGCTAGTAATAGAATGTTTGTTAGTTTAAATTAAGAAAAAGAATTCGAAAAAAATACCAAAAGATGTCGATAGTACAAATTAATTGTAAGGGGAGATGATGTGTAATTTTAGGTCTATCAAAACAAAATAATTTTGCACTCAAGTTCAATTAATTAATCCAAAAGGTGTCGATCCACAGGAAAGACAAGTTTGTCTAACTTCATTAAAAATAAAAAAACATTTAAAAAGTAGGTTCTTGATTGGAGAAAGATTTTAAAACAAAAGAGACAGTTTAAATTTCAAATCACACAAGAGAGACGAAAGTTACTCCAAACAATCGTAGACAACAAGAGGATTTATCTTATATATTCGATTCTATATCATAACATTTGGGACAATTAAGAGCAAACTAAAGTGTAGGCACTAAACATGCTAAACACAAATGGTCAAAAGAATAGCTAAACACATATTCTTAAAACCAAGTTCCACAATTCTAAAAATCCTACGGAAGCGCGAGATTCAAAGAACGATTTCAAAAATGCTCAACATCCGATATCAATTTGTCATCTAAACGAATCCAACTGATAATCCAAAACTACTTTGATCCATCTTATTTCAAGCTAAAGAGGCATTAAAATAAGATTGCAAAACTATCACTAAAGATGCACCTAAAGAGATGGATTAATTCAAACAAGTAGTAAAAGTGAGTATGAAATAGAAACGAACATAGGATAAATCACAAAATTACATTGTCTAACACATGTTTGGAGCAACACAATATGCTTAGCCTAACATGATTAAACTAAGAACAAAGATAATGGAGATGAAAATCCTTGAAACCATGGAGCTTGAAGATGATGAATTTGACTTTGGAGAATTCTTCTTTTTCCAACTCCTTCACCAACAACACACGTAGCACTTCAACTCAAAATTCTCACCAATTTGTTTTCTTACCCAAAATCGTACACCACTTAATCTCCCAATATGATGCGTGGAATTCTCTCCAGATTCGTTCCCCCCTCTTCTCTCTCTCTTCGTCTTTTTTTATCCTAGCCAAACCGCCCAAGAAACTGCTAAGTTGCAGTTAGAATTGTTCTACCCGGCCGGGTATATTTCGAAACTAAAAATTCACCCGGCCGGGTGTTAGAAAATCTACCCTCTCTGGACTCCATAAGCATTCTGTAACTGACCCGGGCGGGTGTTAAAACTGTGCTATATCGACCCGGACGGGTGTTGAGCGCTGAAATCCTTATGCATTCTGAAAATGACCCGTTCGGGTGGTCGTTGGTGCAAAATCTCGCGCGGACGGGTATAATACACCCACGCCTTGAATAAGTAGCCCGGGCGGCGGTGCGATAGTAACCTGGGCGAGTGGTTGCTGCTGCTGCAGCTCTGAATTTGGAACTCTTACGCAGTGCACGCCAACTGTTTGATGGAACGTTTAAGTGAGCTCCAGTCAGCTTTTTACATCCTAAACTTCGATGAAAACACGATCTGATGAGTCATAATTTACATAAAAATGTGTAGCACTAAGGGGAATAATATAGAAAATATGCTTCGCATAAGGAGAGTGAGAGAAATTGAAAGTTTATGTATTCGAATTAATTTTTATAAGATACTAAAATAGGGGAGCATTAGTGTGCATCATTAATTAGAGTCACAACGTACATCCAATCTAGTGCTGCTACGTGGCACGAAACATGCAATATTGTAAATACAAAAATGCAATATACATTTGTGAAGCTGTATATGGATTTTTGCAAATTGCATTTTAGTTATAGACAAATTGCATTTTATATTGTCAAGTTTTGCATTTTAACATAAATTGTCTAAAATGCAAAATATACTGTACTATATATAAATGCAATACGTTTATATATAAAATGCGAAATTCAATAATAAAAATGCAATATGTCTATAACAAAAATGCAATCTGCCGAAATCTATTTCTAACTTCTACAAATGTATATTGCATTTTAGTGTTTATAATATTGCATGTTTTGTGCCACGTGGCAGCACAAGATTGGATGTACGTTGTAATTTTAAAATTAGTTAGCATATTAGTACATCCCTACTAAAATACGTCGAAAGTTAATGCATTTCCGTATAAATAATCCTAGCTATTTCAATCACATTATTTTCCATCTTTTTATATAATCAACCTATCCTTACTTTGCGGTGTGTGTTAATATCCGTTCTTTCCCCGAAATACACAGTCAAATAAAAGTAATTAAAACTCCATAATACAACTCCATAGATATAATTTATAAATTATTTTCGTTAATAACTTGTTTGGAGCACAATATTCCCGTATAAATTTTTCTGTTAAATTAAAAGAGATAAAAATGATTATCATCCCCAAAAAGATGACGTTGATAAATTCTGAAATAATTATCCAAAAGTTATGATCATCTCCCCCATAAAAAGGCATGTCGCCCACACAAAAGTGAGAGTTGAATAAAAAAGTTGAAGAATGGGACAGTTTAATAGTCTTATTCTCATATTGATGCTAGTAGTGTACCCGGCCATGATACTCGATGTTCGGGCCGAGAAAAAGACCGATGGGCATATCAAAGGTATGATGGAAAATCAAGATTTAGTCTCGATTGTTCGAGCCGAGAAAAGGCCCAACAAGCCTCGCAAGATCGCGAATATGGTTTCACATGAGAGCCCGAGATCAAATGCTGAAGAAGACGAAAATTATTTTTCCGACAAAATAATGATTCCTTTTTACATATCAGTTGCAGTGTGTTTAGTGTGGGTACTGGTGTTGGTGATGTCCATAATATTTAGTTGTTGTCGTCTCATATGCAAAAGTGTCTTTCCCATCAAATTTTTTTGGGCTCAGCGCATCCATCCTGAAATGGGGTTGAGTTGAGATGGGATTAAAGGATTTTAAAAAAAAAAGGATAATAGCCAATTAAATCATAAAACTGAAACTCAATATTATATCACAAAGATTCTATTTTTTAATCGTCTCATTTATGTAAAAAATGACTGGCTTTTTGTGATGCTCGAAATGTCATTGTTTAATTAAAATGAGGAAATTTTTTTCCCCATTTCTTCTCTTATTTTAATTAAACAACGTGATGTTGAACATCACTAGAAACATAATCGAATACTCCAGTACTTATAATAATGAAACAAGTGATAAAAACGGAAAATTTGCAATTTAACATTCTATTTTTCAAATTTCAAGGGACTAATCACAAAATTTGACAAAAAACTTCTTAACTTATAGTATACAATTATCTTTATTTTTTATTTGTCATATAAAATAACTCCTCGTCGAATATCGGTGTGTTATACACCGCTATAATTTCGATTACTTGATTATGATTAAATACTAATAAAGTCTAAATCTCTATTAACATGTATTTTTCAGTCAAAATACCCCAAATATTTTCATTAATTCATAAAAAAATAATAACACTCGAAACTACAATTTTCCTCATAAACAATGTGGGACGAAGAAGAAAAATATAATGATAGAGGCTTTACTAAATCCAATTTCTTATAGTAAAATAAATATATATGAAGCGATATACTAGTAATATAAATCCAATTGGAACACGATATTTCGGCATGCTGTAATAATCATACAAATATAAATTTTGCTATTAAATTGAAAGAGATAAGAGAATGTCTTCAACCCCAAAAATGTCACGTCGTAATATTGTGAAATAATTATCCAAAAGTTTTGATCATTTTCTCCATAAAAGGCATGTCGCCCCCACAAAAGTGAAGATGGGATAAAAAAAAATCAAGAATGATAGATTTATTATTCTCTTATTGATGCTCGTAGTGTACCCTGCTGCGTCACTCATTTGGGCTGAGAAAAAGCCCGACAGGCCTATCAAGAAAAATGCAAGTTTTATTTCAGTTGATGAAAAAACGCGACGCACCTATCAAGAGTCTAGTTCGGTTGCATCACTTGATGATCGTGCCAAGAAAAAGACCAACGGACCTATAAAAAGTATGATGGAAAATGAAGATTTTGTCTCGATTGCGCGTCTCCATCTTAAAAAGCCCATGGCGCAAAGATTAAATGCAGCAGTAGACGTTGATCCATATATCCTTGTACTTGTATAGATTCTTGGTGCCATAGCTATCATAATATTTTTCTTGATTGGTTGTCGTAAGTTTTGTAAATGTTTTCTATAAGAGTCTGTCTAGATTTTTTTTTATTTTCCTACTTTTCTTATTCCTTTAATTATTTTTAAAAAAAACATTATCGTTTTAACATCGTCAAAACATGTTCTTTTAAACACGGGAATATTAATTGAGAAAAGTTCAAACTTGGTAATTTAATTTTCTTTTTCAAACTTTATGGAGACCAAAATTTAATACAACTTTCGCGGTTTAAATACCAATCATTTCATTATATATTTACCTGAGTCGGAATCTCTAAGACCTCCTTGGCTCATCAATATTTCTGGCTGTCTATGTTTAGATGAGATGATCATCAAACTATAGTTTAACCCATAGATATAATTATTAAATTATACTTGTAGCACAATATTCCAGCATGTTGTAATCATACAAATTTAAATTTTGCTATTAAATTGAAAGAGTTAAAATAAACGTCTAGCCGAAAGCAGGGTGGTAAGTGGGAGGAAAAGAATAAAAATGTCTCTTGAATTAAAAAATACTTAAAGGTTTAAATAGTCTTGAAATTGTGAGAAAAATTCCTTTCAATGATATTATTACATGTAAAAAGAGCCGTGTTATTATTGCATAATTTAAAGATTAAACTTATAATTTTCTCTTATATAGGTGTATAATATAATAAATTTATTTGGATTTTAAAATATTTAAAAAAATCTAAAAAAATTGAACTGAACATCCAAAAAATCTAAATTGAACTCTATATTTCGATTTAGTCCGAATTAGATTTTTTAATTTCAAGACAAGAAACAAGGAATAAAATGGTTTATTTAATTATTTATTTATACTCCTTAGAAAGAGGAAATTGTTGTTCAATCTATTTTTCTTCGAATCAGAAATTAAATATCCGAATCCAAAATCTAAACTATGAAATTGAAAATCCAAAATTATGAAATCAGATTCAAAAAATTTAGAATCACACACACACACACGCACACATATATATACAGGGGTAACTGCTTTTAAAGTCACCAACTTTCCATGAATTCCGGTTTTTCCTACGAACTTTATTGTCGGTTGTCATTTTCCCATGTCAAGTTTTCCAGTCCGATTCAGACAATATCCAAATTCTTTTATCTTACTATCGTTATCTTCGTCTTTGAAATAGCTTCGCGTGGGTACCTTGCACGCCTCAATCGGAACTCGTATGAAGAAGTTATGACCATTTGATGAAGGCTGCGACCTTTGTGCGACCTTGTACTATCATAATGGCCATAACTTCTTCATCCGAGTTCCGATTGAGGCGTACAAGGTACCCATGCGAAGCTATTTCAAAGACAAAGATAACGATAGTAAGATAAAAGAATTTGGACACTGTCTTAATAGGAAACGAACTGTTTGAATCAGACCGGAAAACTTGACATGGAAAAATGACAACCGACAATAAAGTTCGTGACATTACACGAACTTTTTAAAGTTCATAGGAAAAACCGGAATTCATGGAAAGTTGGTGACTTTAAAAGCAGTTACCCCATATATATATATATATGGATGTGATCAATTGCTAACTAATTATCAATCCAAAATTGAGACCAATTTTTAATCATTAGATTAGAAGATCTTGTGGTTGATATAATGCTAAGTGTAATATATTTTAAATTTAAATAATTATTAATTAAATTAAAAGGGTATTAATGTCAAATCCTATATGTAGTAATTATAACTAACTACTTTCTCTCTCCTCAAAATCATCTCAAATCTTTAAATTTACGTAACTCTCTCAATTTAAATTATTTTTTCGCAAAAAATATATCAAATTAAAGATAATTTAATAAGGATTCCAACGAGATCTCAATTGCATATGTTCCGATGATGTTCGGGTGATGAAATTTGGTAAATTATATTTCAATTTTCGTACATGTTGATAAGCAGCTTTTATCAACAAATGCAACAAAAAATCTCAATATATTGTAGGCAAAATCTCAATATTATGCATGTCCAATCTCAATAAAAATGTGTTGCTATTTTCTTGTCCTTGTGTTGATATTCTAATGTCATATTGTTGATATTTGTAATACACAATGTTGATATAAAAAAACACCCACGAAAATTATCATATGATAACATAATGACGATATTACCCTTTTGTTGATATTTTGTCTACTATTTATTGAGATTTGTGAGCTTTAATCTCATCCACTCATTTTAAAATCCAAGGGTGGAGATTTAGTCTTGATTTTGGATTAGGGTGCTATAATCATTAGAATAGGACCATATATAAAGCAGCATGCATACTACATAGTTCATTCTTTGACATTTGTCCAAAATAAGATTAGTGGCACTATTAACTAGTGACCACGTACATACTTATGCATTTATATTTCAAGATAAGCTAGTACTATTATTTATATTGTTTAGTTTTGATCACTATCATTATCTATTTAATTAATATCTATATATAGGGTCTTATTCTAATGCTTATAGCACCCTAATCCAAAATTAAGACTAAATCTTCACCCTTGGATTTTAAAATGAGTGGATGAGATTAAAGCTCACAAATCTCAATAAATAGTAGACAAAATATCAACAAAAGGGTAATATCGTCATTATGTTATCATATGATAATTTTCGTGGGTGTTCTTTTATATCAATTACAAATATCAACAATATGACATTAGAATATCAACACAAGGACAAAAAAATATCAACACATTTTTATTGAGATTGGACATGCATAATATTGAGATTTTGCCTACAATATATTGAGATT
Organism: Salvia hispanica; assembly: GCF_023119035.1. Taxonomy (NCBI): domain Eukaryota; kingdom Viridiplantae; phylum Streptophyta; class Magnoliopsida; order Lamiales; family Lamiaceae; genus Salvia; species Salvia hispanica. The sequence continues at coordinate 25,699,182 of NC_062968.1, read as the reverse complement.
TTTTGTTGCATTTGTTGATAAAAGCTGCTTATCAACATGTACGAAAATTGAAATATAATTTATCAAATTTCATCACCCGAACATCGTCGGAACATATGCAATTGAGATCTCGTTGGAATCCTTATTAAATTATCTTTAATTTGATATATTTTTTGCGAAAAAAATAATTTAAATTGAGAGAGTTACGTAAATTTAAAGATTTGAGATGATTTTAAGGAGAGAGAAAGTAGTTAGTTATAATTACTACGTAGAAGATTTGACATTAATGCTCTTTTAATTTAATTAATAATTATTTAAATTTAAAATATATTACACTTGGCATTATATCAACCACAAGATCTTATAATCTAATGGTTAAAAATTGATAATTAATTAACAATTGATCACGTCCCTATATATATATATATATATATATAATCACACATATAATATTTATTGTGCAAGCAATAATATAAATATGTAATAATAATTGATAAAAATCTGTATATATGTAAAATGATGCACGTTTCCGGTCAAGGATGTCACACAGCCTATCAAGAGTCGGATGGAAAATGAAAATTTTCGCTCAGTTGCATTTCAAGATGTCCGAGCTGAGAAAAAGAACGATGGGTCTGCCGAAAGTATGATGGAAACTGGAAATTTTATCTCGATTGCATCTCTTGATGTTCGAACTGAGAAAAAGCCCAACAAGCCTCACATGATCATGCATATGGTTTTGCATGAGAGCGTGAGATTAAAAATTGCAGTAGCACACAAAATATTATATATTCTTGTTCCCATATTATTAGTAATAATAATAGCTTCAATCTTAGTTTTGCTTTGCCGTTGCTATTGTTAATTAAAGTGTACATATGGGAGACGTCTTTTCATGATACTTTAACGACGCCGTTTTAGTAAACTAAATAGTTTTTTTTTTTCCTTATTTTTTCATTTTTTCCTTTTATTATTTTAGTAAAACTATATCGTTTTGAGGATCAAAATACATTATTCAAAATCATAATTTAATTTTCGATATCAAAATTTGATTAATTTTTATATGATTTAAAATACATCGGTCGGGCTGAAGCATCCTGAATTAGGGGCTGGGTTGAGTTAGAAAGAAAGAGACCCGAAAAATAGAGTCGGAATCTCTAACGCCCCTTGGCTCATCAGGCTATATTATTTCTTAATAAGCTGTCATATAAAATGATTTTCCACCGAATTTCGACAAAGTATATGTCATATAAAAATGATTCTCTATTGTTATTTGACTATTATAATTTCATATCACAAAAGCCTACATCCATATTAACATGCATTATTAGTCAAATAAGAGAGAGACGAAGATATCACGAGCAAATCATATATTTATAACAATAGCAAATCCCAAATTTAATTAGTTAATAGGAGTATAAGGCCAAGCAAAAGAGTTTAATGGGAAATATGAATTTGTTTTTCGGTTGCATCTCTCCATGTTCGGGTTGAGAGAAAGCCCCAATGGGCCTCACAAGATCATTACTACGGTTTTGTACGAGAGCGTGGTATCAAATCACAAAGAGACGGAAACTAATATATCCAAAAATAAGCCAACTATAATAGGATCGGTCTACCCCGCATGCAATATTCATTTGTTCACACCAATCGCTTAGAATAAGAAATATCCGAATCCCAAAATCCAAAATCCAAAATTATGAAACCAAATTGCATTAAATATATATAAAATTCCCAAAATCTAATAAAGAGAATCCGAAAATTGCCAAAATCCTAAAATGTAATACTCCTAAATATCATCACAATTGCTCAACCCGAATGTTTAATAAATTTGGTTCGTGAATTATGCATTAATATTAAACATGGCCCCATCCTTTTAAAAATTTCCCACACATACCTAAACTTTGTTATAATATCATTAGAACAACTTTTCCACTATTTCTCAACTTTTTTGCCCTTTTTGGTATTTTTTGTATTCAATGGGCATTTTTGACTCGATGGCTCTACTACTCGTTATACAGCTATGAACACTCTCGTTCTTTCCTACGAAGCCTTCTCTTAGAATCAGGCCTACCCCGCATTTTTCGATTCGCAGAGGCTGGACGACCCCTTAATTCGCACCGCGATTGCTAGTTTTGAATGTCAACAAACTTAATGGTAGAGTCACTACTCAACCAACTAATGTTTTGCATATAAATTGGCATTATTTATATATGTATCTACTCATTGTTATGTATAGTTCTTAAGCCCGAGATGGAGAGTGACAATTTGAAAAAGGGTCATAGAGTAAATGGCGGTGGTGGTTTGGATTCTCATGGGGTTAGTGCCACATTGCATGCCTTTTATTTATACTAGAATGAAATATTAGTGAGCATGCTGATTTGATTTTGTAGTAGAAAGTGGAGGTGAAAGTATTAAATGCCCCTTGAATTGAAAAAATGCCAAAAGGATAAAAAAGTTATGAAATAGTATAAAAGTCATTTTAGTGCTATTACATTGAAGATCAGAGCCGTATGAGATATTTTTAAAGAATAGGGTCCGGTTTGATATTATTGCATAGTTTAGGGACTACATTTGTAATTCTCTCTTATGTGTACGTAATATAATGGAGTACTCCCTTCGTCTGCCATTAGGAGTCCCGGTCACTTTTGCACACTTGTTTTGTAAAAATGATAATAAATAGTTAAAATGTAGAAATGTTAAAGTAAGAGAGAGAATAATGTTGATATTCTCTTACTTTACAATTTCTATACTTTAACTATTTATTATTATCATTTTTACAAAACAAGTGCACAAAAGTGACCGGGACTCCTAATGGCGGACGGAGGGAGTATATAATTTTTTGGATTTCGATTTTCAAATATCTGATGTTTTAAACAAAATCCGAACTGAATATACAAAAAATCTAAATTGAATTCTATATTTTGATTTAGTACGAATTAGATTTTCAGATTTCAAATATTTGACTCTCCCCTACACTTTCCGATAAAAAGGCCCACAAGTGTGAAAAGGGCAAAAATACAAAATGAAGCACTTTAATAAATTTATTCTCGTATGGATGCTATGCCACTCGACGTTGGAGCTGAGAAAAAACCTGACGAGGCTGTCAAGAGCCTGGTTGATAATAAAGATTTTCTCTCATGATGTTGGAACTGACAAAAAGCACAACGAGTCTAATAGTGTGATGGATATTAAAGATTTTGCTTCCGATGTTCAGAACAAGGAAAAGCCCAACATGCCTCGCAAGATCATTCATATGGAGAGTGCTATAGACCCGGCGAAAATCACTTCCCTAGTGGGTCTACTCATTTTTTGCCTTTATATTTTTCTCATAACCTTCTTTGTAGCGTTGGTGCTTGCTTCTTGTTCTGGATGTATTAAATTTATTGAACTGCTCAATGAAAATCGCAGCACATTGCGATCACCTCTTATTTGAAATATACCTATTCAATATTTACTATTAAGACTTACCCAATTATCTTGTAATTCTTCTTGGATCTTCTCTAAATTAAATTCATTTGCTTAGTAATTTTAAAACTTTTTTATTTTCTCACATCACTAACGATTTGCACATAGCTAGATTTATCAAGTTACTCATAGTTGATTCCTAAGCTAGTATAATTGATTTATTTATGTTTTTCTTTTTAAATTTTTCATAGCTAAATTAATTCATTTGTTAAATTCTCATTGTTAATTCATTAACTAGTAATTAATTCATTTATGTTTTTATTTTTATTTTTTCACACTAATAATTTTGTATTTATTTTTTCATTTGGGTAAATATTATTAGTATACGATCATAAAATAATGATCTTTATAATCTGATAATAAAAACTCATTCTTTAACTCTATAAATATGCATATATTTCACATAATATTAGTAAATTTAATTTTTAAAAATTATTCTCTTATTATTTAAAATAATATATTCTTCAATTATTTCGACGCCGCATTTTCACAGTATGCATCTTTAATTTATATTGTTCATTCTTAAATTATTTATCACTCATTTTCTATCTCTCTCAATTCTGTATTGTTGATATTGATCGAAATTGTTTCTGATATCGTTATTCGTTAATACTAAAAATATGCAGTTGGCCCCTAGTATCAAAAATCTGGGTTCACCCCCGGTATTATTCGTTCGTATTATTCGTTCTATAAATAAAATAGCAATGAGATATAACAATAGATTTGTTAAGAAGACCTTTGTCTGTGAATAAACTATTATTATTAGATTTTATGTTGTTGTTTGGTTACTTTAGTATATAAGATAATTTTAGTGAAGTGTTTGGTTAATAAAATTAATATTAATTTCAAGTTTAATTATTTGTTATAAAAAATTATTAATCAATATTATTTGTAAATATACGTAGGAGATGTCTTTTCATGAAGCTCAAATAACATTGTTTCATTATTCCTTTTGTTTTTTTAATAAAACAATATTGTGTTTCAGCATCGTCAAAACACGTTAGTCTGCGACAATTGGAAAATTTAAAATTTGGTGATTTAATTTTCCTTTTCAAATTTTATAATATTAACTAAAAATATGATCAGCTCGTGTGATTTATATAACAATTATCCATAATATTTTTTATTAGGCCTGGGCATTTTGAAATGGGGTTGGGTTCAAAGAATATTCTAAGGCCCCCATGGCCTAACAAGGTTCTGACTAAATTATTTAATAGGTCTCATATAAAATTATTTTACATCAATTAATGTGACAATAATATTATTAATAATATAAGTAATGGGGGTAGTACTTTTTGGTACTTAGTTTCTCCAACCATACACCAAACTCAAATCCATTTTTTGTGTTTTTTTGTGAAACAACACCAAATATGGTGTTACTGCAAAAATTTTGTGAGACAAAAACCCAAAAATGGTATAAATTTTAAATTTGATGTAAATGATTAGAGTAAAACTACTTTTTGGTGTGACGTATATTCAAAAATGAGTTTAGTTTGATGTAAATTGTTGGAGATGGTCTAACCCAGATATTTTATATTTGTTAGGTTTACGACTACAAATTTAGTTATTGGACTATGCATTAATATCAAATGTGGGCCCCATTGTTTAAAAATGTTCAAAACATAGCATTTATTTTAAAAAATCTGATCTGAACATCCAAAATTTTTAAAAATATCCGAATCGAACATTTGGAAAATCTAAACCGGATTTTATATTTCAATGCAGTTTATATCAGATTTTCAGATTTCAAATATCCTGTTCACCCATATTTTCCTATAAAAAGGCCCACACAACTGTGAAAATGGCAAAAATACAATAATGACATATTTATTCTCGTATTGATGCTCATCATGTACCCTGCCATGCCACTCGATGTTCGGGCCGAGATAAAGCTCGATGGGCATGTTAAGAGTCTGGTGGAAAATAAATATTTTCTCTCAGTTGCATCGAACGATGTTCATGCCTAGAAAAAGCCCAACCGAACTACCAAGAGTCTAATGGAAAATCAAGATTTCCGCTCTGCGTCAATCGATGATCAAACCGAGGAAAAGCCCAACATGCCCAACAAGATCATTCATATGGAGAGCGCGGGATTAAATGCAGAAAGATACGTAGACCCAAAGAAGATCGAATTATTTTTGAATTTAGGGATTACATGCTTTATTCTTCGTATAGTATATTTCATTTCAAGGGTGTCATATATATAGTTTTTATGCTGGTTGTATAAAATAGAAACCCGATGCACCCAGCCTGGATGTCAATTGACCTATTACATTATTTTCGTTAAAAATAAACCACAATTAATATATTTAATTATTATTTTTCTTTTATTATTATTTTTTAGAACAACAAGTCAAATATACAGGTAGAAAATTCATTAATTGTTGATTTTATTAGTATATATTCATATTTGGGAGTATGTATTTCAATCAAAATTCGGTCAAATTCTGGTCAGTCATATAAGATTTGTAAACGAAATGTTAAATCGTGATGTTTCAGTTTTTCTAAATCGTAAAATCGGGTACATAGAGATGTATTCCTGTCATACACACGATGTTATTTTAGTAATACAATAATATTTTTTCCTTTTATTTTCATTTCTTTTAGTATTATTTTAATAATATAACACGATTTTAACCATTACTAATTTTAAATAAGTTGGATTCATATCTCATACAGAAATTTGAACAAGTCGTACGTTTATATTAGGGTACAAGATTAAAGAACAAACGGCTACATATTTAATGGGGAGCCCAATATAGTTGTATTTTTTGTTAATTTTGTTTTTTACTCTTTATTCCTTTGCTTTCCTTTGTTTGTTTGTTTGACAATTCACAAACCACAAATAGTACATTATTACCATTATAAAAAAAAACACGGCATTTATTGAAAAGCCCACAAAACGTATCTCCCTAAAAGTTTTAAATTTTCTTTTATTTTTAAAACAAAAAAATTGTTTTGATCTAATAAAACTATTAAAGTTGAGAAGGCTTCTCATTCATTTGGCTTGACAAAACGAAAAGGAATGTTAAAGTTTGATTAAATTTTATTCAGTTTCACAAGGTTTGAATACAAATTACTTACAAAGTGTTATTTTTTTAACAATTGTCCTATATGTATACTAAACAATGTACTCCCACCGTACACCAAAAATAGACAATGTTATAAATGACATAGGTATGAATGTATAATTAATAAAATAAAAGAGAGATGGGAAAAAATAAGAGAGAGTGAGAGTGAGGGAAAAGGTAGTGGAATGAGCGTGGAATTCATATTATAAATGAGAGAAATAATATGCTACATACCTTATGTGAGCTTCTTATATGAGCACCACTCTTGTTTGACGCATGTTTAACGTTGTTCGTTTCGAATTATATATTTAGTTTGATTCTAATACATTAAAAATTGTTAGTGAAGTATTTAATTTCAAAATGTTCATAAAAATCAAAGCACGATTTAGTCGTTTATTATTTTATTTGAAATTATAGAGAAAGTTCGATTTAGTCGTTTATTAATTTATTTGAAATTTATATATTTAGACCAGAGAACAGGAGAGATATAATTGGAAATAACCACGACTAATTACAAGTTCCAATCGTTTGTTTATAAGATACTAGCATTTCAGTAGACTGTAATGCACATGTAATCAATCCTATGAGACTACCAACATACTAGTCCCACTCTAAGTTACACTTGCTTCTTGTCAAACCAAAATTTGCATATCATGTTGTGGTGTGGAGGGCCTCTGTCTATCGATTTCATTACAGAATATATTTGTGCTCAGACAAGGAAATCTCGAACCATCAAAGACAACCTCAATTGGATACCTAGAGCAGTTCAATCGAGAACATCTGTTTGCATCGGAACAGACAAGTACTGTCTAACGCATCTTCAAGGTTCACACACACAAAATTGATTAGTATACAAATCTATACTATCTCTTGCAGATGGAACCACTTACCTTGTTTTGTTCTTATGTATACAAAGGTCACAATCTTCCTAAAAACATATCTGAGGCTGCTGCACCAAATTTGTCAGAAAATCAAGAATCAAATCAGTATTTTTCACAACAAAATGTGACAACAGGTGTAGTTATTATATAAAATTATTGCCTAAAATTTACATGAAACTAGTAAACAATCAACATCTACAATAATCCATATTATTACTGATGCCGACCAACCAACTCCTCATGTAACCTACTGAATACCAAGTTAACTGGTATGCAAGCAACTGTCGTGGGCAGATTCCCGGTTTTGATCATCCCGCCCACTTGAAAACTGCTCGTGTCGTTTCTGGGATCGCTCTGATGCTGCTCGTCTGATGCAATCGATGAAAGGCTCCGTATCTTTTGGTTGGCCGACGGGCTGCTCTTCTTGGGAGAGTTTCTTGAGAACTTCCTGTCGATTGGATACTGGGGGAAGCTCCTCTGCGTCATACTCCCCTTTAGGCGAGTGTCTTGGTTGATGAATAGAGAGTGCTGCTTGCTCTCACCGTTCAGGAAAGGGCGGGGGACACGGGAATTTGCTGTCCTCCGACCGGTCCTCCATGCTGAAGGAAGTGCAGGAGTCTCCAGAGGTTCGGGGTGAAAATAATCAGTTGTAGAGACATGGTTCTCGGACAAATCACTTTCAAGAGCTTCGATCTGGATAGGGTGGCCTATAATAGCGTGACCATTTAGCTTGCTCATCAGCGAGATCATTGGGACATCTCGTCGATAGTTGTTGGCCTGGACTTCCAAATCCACGTCTATCAGCATGGCCCGACCACCAAAAGGATGCCTCCCAACAAAGAAAGGATCTACATATTCTTGTGAATCCTCCCAATATCCTCTGGTGATTGACTGATTATTCCAAGCAAAGCCATCCAAATCAGCGGTCTCATGAGAACTGTGTAGTCCTGTCGATCCATATCCGGATGCATGGTTCCTTAAACTTTTATCGATTGGATCAGCCTTGAAACCACCACCACTGCTCCAGTTGGAGTTTCTGCTGTTTGCATATCCTTTGGGAAGCTCAGCATCAGTTCTGTCAGGATACTTTTTCCCAACGTTGCGGTTATTTCTTTTCCTTTTGAGTCGCCACTTGGAAACCTCCACGCTATTTGACATGTAGCCATGGGGTAAATGATGAGGCAAGCCATCGGCATATGTCAATTCATCAAAGTCATCACTACTACTAATGCTTCCATGGTCTTCATGTGTTTCAATACTCCTTGGATATTTCGGTTGTAATTCTATAGAACCCGCACCATCTGTAAATCCAAACATAACAGAGTTATAACACGCAAAAAAATGGGTGGTGAAAGCAACCATGTAAGAAGAAATTAAGAGACAAGAACTAATTTGCAGATCAGGAAAAATAGCCAGGAAATATTTACCGGCTGTATCACCGGGAAGTCCTCTAGTCACAAATACAGTTACAGCACATATTTAGACGGCAAACTTAATTTAAGAAATTGTTATAGGCAGTTCCAAAATGTAGGAATATTTAGACAGTATGCCGGACCACCCCAAAATTGCAATGATGCCATGATACGGCCCCTAGGTTATATTGTAGCTTTGCAATGTTTTCAAGAGCAATACGAAATATCTCACCAGATAGAGCAGCCATTTCTTCATCGGAATCCGACTCCACAGAATCAGTTTCTGAACAATCTGTTTCAGTATCCTCTGTAGACCCAGAAATGTGGTCTTCCCCAGCATCAGCTTGATAGCTGCTTTCGTCAAACTTTGAAACTGGTATTTCCATCTGGGTGGTTAGATTTTGATTATCATTGGAACAATCCCCAGAATCATATGTCAAATAAGCATTTCTACTCCTCTTCACCCGAGATATTGCAACTCCAGAATGCTCCTCTCCTGATCGAACCCAAAACAGAACAATTAGCAACCTGATAAGATACAATGGAAATCTGATACTTAAAGTACTCTTCTAATGGATCTCTGGTCTGCAGCCTAGACAATTTCTTTTATTGTACAGAAAATCACTTATTGAACAGCACAAGCGTGGAGTTAACCAAAACGTAGTTGAGAATATTCGAGAATGCTGAGGGGAGAAGCTTACTCATCGGTGGAGTAGTCCGGAGACCTAAGTCCTGCAACCCTCTCATTCGAGGTAGTGCGCCAGCACTATCATCATCACCGCTAGGTTGACTTACCTCCTTAACCGTCTCTTCGCATGGATGCTGGTCTGTCCCATTCTTTTCTACAACAGCTAAACCAAGCATCTCAGGTAGCTGGTCAGATCTGGAGTCTATTTGATTTCCTGCGCCGTTTCCCAACCTTTCTGAAGAAGTAACCGCATCCGGCGATTTTCTTCTGCCATTAGACGAATTTCCTGATTTTCCATATTTCTTCTCCATCAGTTGTCTCTCCAATTCAAGAGCATGCAATATTGCATCTTCTCTCCGTGCATATTTCTCTCTTTTCTTTGGAGGCATACCCTGAGCAGCTTCAGCCCTTTCAATGCAGTCATCAAACTCCCCACATCGGAAAGCTTTCACTCGTTTTGATTTCTCCAAGTTGTACCAGTCCCTAGTATTACATGCAAGACAAAACATCATATACTACAGTTAAAACTAGACAATGAATCTCAAATGACATCAGATGTAACTCAGATTATAATTCATCATTTAGGAGAGCATCAGAATATAATTCATCATTTATGAGAGCATCAGATGTAATAGTCAAAAGACAAACATAACTAGTCTAGAGGAACAAAATCACCAACATGTTTGTTCTCCATATAGGCTGCAGAAAGAGAGGCTACATGAGCTTGTCGATCAGAGAAAACCTCAGGGCTCATGGTACATACCTATCCAAATTCTCATTTAAGTAATTTGTGAACTCACATTAATGATATAGGCATTTCATTTGTGCGATTAGATGAAGGGCTCAAAAAAATGGATTTGTAAGTCCTTTAGCTTCAGCGTACAAAAATGCAAGAAACTGAGTGATGCAACTTAAGCTTTATACACCTGAGCTGTTGGATTAGAAATAACTAGATTGTTATGATCTTCAATTTCCCTTTCCCTGTTCCTAAAGGAATGATGCCTTTACTGCAGAAGATCTCAGTTAAGTCTTAGAAGCAACAAGTTCTTTATTCATATTCTATACAACAGAAGGCGGATATCATATCAATTACTACAAAATATAAACTTTTAAGTCTCAATTCTTAAGTGAGGCATCCTTTGCTGGTTGATAATAACACAACCAAAGCCATGCAATCGCGCGCGTAGAGTTTCAGAAATTGTCATGCATCAACTACCGGCTTAAGTGTTAAGATCAATGCTTCGACATACTTAGAAGCCTATCGGAAGCTTACAGAAGCTCCTCCATTGATTTTTCGAAAGCACAATGTCAAGTGTGAGACAATACAAAGTATGTGACATAATAACAATCAAGTTAAACACTGATGCCATCCATATTCCATAATGTTAACAGAAGTCACTTAAGAAAAGGATGTGAAATGAATCAATGGTCTTATTTGACCTAATAGCCATCATGAAAGAATATGCGAACTTAAGAAATAGCCATCTCATCCAAATCCATCAAATTGAACAATTAGACATCAAATTGCAAAAAAATTCCATGGCCAGTGCAGTGTTACTCTGAAATTATAAATAAAACAAACCGGAGAAAACTATAAGCATATCCCAAGCAAAGCCTTCAATGGTAGGCCATATTTGTGAACTTGAAAATAATAACACTTGACTTATTCTTTTATGGAAGTTTTGACTAATATAATACTTCATACATGCAAAACTTTCCACAATAATTTGATTACACTAAAGCATGTCTTTTTTGCTTGAAACTTCATACTAACTCTTATCAGTTGTCAATTAATACCTACCAGTAATTTTCAGCTGCATTAAGCACAACTACGAATTCAGCAAATGATTGACCATCAAAATTCCAAATTTGCACCATCATATAAAATCTATTATCAGCTGCATCCACCACTACCATATACACAGACTAATGACAATGCCATTAAAGTTTTCACCATAAACGAAATAAACGCCTTTCGAACTTACACACTAGCATCCTCCCTCCCCAGAAGCTTGACTGGAGTTCCTGATCTCGGCGATGTTATATGAGACGACTGAAGCTCTTCCGGCCCAAGTATCTTCCCCGGCCACCACGAGCCATTTCGTCGCCGCACCCAAACTATACTCCCCACACTACAATCCACCACTCCTCCTGTTTCTGAGCTACACATCCCTTATAGAGAGATATATGACAAAATGTATGTATATATAACGATGATTACAAGTATAAGCCTATAGACAAAACAAATCCTATTTCTCCAACCTAAAACTTAACTGATCTCCACTCTCATGCTCATCGGAAGCTACAGCGCATTTAAGGGCGGATCACTCCATCACATAACTATTCAAAAACGCAGCAATTTAACAAAACAAAATCAATCAACCAAATCAGAGATCCAATGATCGAGAAGCGAATTCGAGCGTCAATTGATCAGCCAGCGGAAAAGAAGAGAGAAAAGAGCGATGATCGAAGCAGAGTAATTGGGCGTGGGGCTAGGGTTAGGGTTAGGGTTTCCATTCAAAATTTTCAGGGGGGTTTCATAGCTGGGGGCGATTGCGGTGGAATTACAGCGATTGATTGGAGGTTTGGATCGAAGAGAGAAGAGAATTTGATGTATGGAGAGGAAAGTGTGTATGTATAGGTGTATGTATAGGTGAGTCGATTTTGTGCTGGTTGAGTGTTGACTCTGCGCTTCAGGTGCACGAGTTGTGTCTATCATAATAAGGCTCTCGTCACCCCCGGCTCACTTTAGTGCTGCCTGCGCACGGAGTAGCTCGTTGTTCGGGTCTTCATGAAAAAAGACAACATTTAGGTGTTTTATAAAAGCACTTGTATTTCTCATTAAATTGCATCGTTAACATTGAGGACCAGGTGTTCTCATTTAATTTTCTTTGCAACTTATTTTGATATAATATGTTTCTATAGTTTTTGGTTAAAGTCAAATAATATGTTCCTAATTTATATGTACATGTAAAATAAGGATAATAACTATTCAAATAGTTAAGTAGTCAAATTATTGTCAATTTCCAAAGGCTTAAACTATCATTGACGTTAGTTTTTTAGTTTTTATTGATGTTATTAATTTTTTTATAAGTAATAGGACACAGATAAAAGCATGATTTATCCATGTTTATGTAGCTTAAAAAATGAATAAAATAATAAATTGTACATTGATTTTTATGTTATTTATAAAATAATGAAATCGGTGATTATTTAAAATATTGAAGACAAACTGAATTGATATAACGGCAAAAATTATTTAATTGGACTAAGCAAAAATGATGATCATATAATATTATATCATAATAATACATTTCTATGTGTATATAATATATATGTGTGAGTGATTTTTTGTGTATATAAAATTGTAGATTTATATATGTGGAAATCCAATTATCCAAACATAACTACCAACTTGACTTTAAAATTTCATAAGTACTATATTTTTTTTCTTACTAAATTCATAATTATTTGATTTAAGGTTGATAGGTATTCCAATGTGATAAAAAATTGATTATGGGTTAAAGTTAACTTAAATGCTAGTACTATATAAATAAAAGTTGAATAATTAAAAATCGTTGTCAATAAAATATTAATGTTCTCACAAAATCCTAAATATCAAAACTTTCACGATTTTATGGACTCTAAAAATATTTAAAAAGTACGCTAAAAATAAATGTATGTAATTAGTTCATTCATAAAATATCTAGAGTACTTTAATCGAGACATTATTCATATATATGTTGGTTACAATTATGATATACTATTTCATAATTGAGAATACTTTTAATAGCTTGTTTGCAAGCCACCCTATCTATCCCATCTAGACTTTATTTCTTGATTTTGAAAACGCTTTTTAATTTATTTTAAAGTTTAAGAAGTACTAGTAGATATATATCATCATTAAATCATAGAATAATATATAGTTGGCAATTAATGCAAATGAAACGTAATATCAAAAGTATACTTTGTTGTGTATGAATAGTTTATATAATAACAAAACAATATAAGATTTTTTAATTGGATTATTAAAATAAAAATTACATAAGCTAGTTTCATCGCATTAATTACAAATTTATTTATAAATTTTAGAAAAAAATAATTTTATTTGAGAGACATTAATGTTATTACTTTCAGATATTTTAATTGTGTCCCTATACACACGCAATGAATTTGCACCCGTAAATGATCAATCCACCATTTGAAATTTTAAATGAAAATGCATACTTTGGGTAACCATTAATTATATCTTTGAAACTTATTTTTAATTCTTTAGTGTGTGTAATGAAACTTTATACGTATTTTATTGGCCTTAAAATTGAAAATGCTCATACTGAATTATTTCAATTATAAAATATTGTTATTGAATAGCAACTTTATATCCCTCCCAAAATAGCCAAAATAATAAAATTAGAAGCCCTGCCAAGAATCGAAAATACCAATTCTTAAAGGAAATGTAGAAGATTAGTGAAAAAAATTAATTGTTCTTAAAGGAAAGAAGATTAGTGAAAAATAAAAAAAATTGTGTTTGTCGGCTCTCAAAATGTGGCTTTACTCAATGCTACGACAAATCTTATTTCTCGATTAATATTATTTATTTCTAAAACGTTTCGCTCGTAATAGCTTGTCTCGACCCCTCTTCTTTGGCCAAAATTACATTATTTTTGGCCGAATGATTTTTCCCATTGATGACCTTCTAGCCACTTGTTGTTGGTCTAACAACGGGAATTAATTTTAATCTTAAAACATAATTTGGTTAATCAAATTAGATAATACACTAATTTAAATTTTTTTAAGTATATCTTTTTTTATCTTATAATTTTATTATATATTGTCTAAGGAATCAAGCCAAGTAGATGAAAAACAATTACTAACAAATTGTTTATAAAATCAAGTCACTTGGTATTTAAGAAAATATTGTACTGATATTTTTTCTCAAATAGGAGTAGTAATAATAATAATTACATTTCCAAAAACAAATAATTTGAAATTCAAATCCTACGCTCGCTCTAACTACAAAGTTGCCGCTTCAACTTTACTCCTTCTCACCGCACACTATAAATACCACTTCACTATCCAAATTCCTAGCCTCATCAACCTGATCCTAAACGTTCCAACATATCTAGATCTTAGGGTTCAAGTGAAAAATGGATTTCCACAGCCTTTCAAGGAGAGAATTGCAGGCATTGTGCAAGACAAACAAGACCCCCGCCAACGTGACGAATGTTGCCATGGCTGATTCTCTCAAAGCTCTAGAGATTGTGAGTAGATCGATCATTTTCTGCTGAAACCGGACTGTTTTGATATTATCCTGTGTTTGATCGCTTTGTAAATATGATTCGGATGTTAACAATGCATTTAATCAGCTTTGATTGATTGATCGATCGATCGATCGATTTGGTTGTGGAAGTAGAGTTACTGGAACGAGGATTACTGTGATTTCGTTTTAGTATGTTTCGATCATTTTTCATTGAATCTGGATTGTTTGATACTGTCATGTGTTTGATCGCTGTTTAATTTTGAATCGTCTGTTAACTTTGAATTATAGTCAGCTTTCATTTGATCGATCGGTTTGTTTATGGAAGTAGAGTTTCTGGAATGAGAATCCATTTTAGTTATCATGATTACGATACTGATGTTTTGATCATTTTCATTGAATCCGGATTGTTTTGATACTGTCCTGTGTTTGATCGCTTTTTAATTATGATTCCGCTTTTAACTTGGTTTATAATCAGCTTTAATTTGATTGATCTATCGATCGGTTTGTTAGTGGAATTAGAGTTATTGGAATGAGAATTACTGTGATATCATCTTAGTGATCATGATGATGAAACTGCTGTTTCGATCATTTTCACTGAATCCGGTTTGTTTTTATTTTTTCCTGTGTTTGATCGTTTTGTAATCATGATTCGGATGTTAATTTTGGATTATAATCAGCTTTTTTATTGATCGATTGATCGGTTTGTTTTTGGAAGTAGAGTTACTGAATGAGAACAGATTCGGATGTTAATTTTGGATTATAATCAGCTTTTTTATTGATCGATTGATCGGTTTGTTTTTGGAAGTAGAGTTACTGAATGAGAACTGATGTTCTTTCATTTTAGTGATCATGTTGACGATACTGAGGTTTCAATCGAACCTTTCGTTTATCAGATGCTAGTCTTCTCTTAGATCACCGCGTTCCTAGTTTGCATCATCAACACTGTTAATGGAGTTGGAATGCTATTGATTGATGAAAATGATGTTTTGAGAATACAGATTTGGCTCAAACATTTCCTTTGTTGTTATCAAGCTAGTTTTTGGTATTGGTTAATAATTCATCCATATGCGATTTTGATCATTTGTGAGTTGAGGACTTTCGTGTTGAAAAGTACTATACCATCATTTTGTTCAATGTAGTGCTTATTAAATTGTTATCTGCATACATTTTCATTATCAAATTTTGATTTCCCCTGTGATTGGCAGGTTGAAGGGGTTGACGAGGTGTTGCAGGCGTTTAAATGTGGAATTTATCAGTCATCAGTCGAGCCACGGTCAAGGACTACAAGGAAGAAGGATCTATTGCTGACCCCTGCTCAGTTAGGTGCTGCTAGCCAGAGGAGAAGAGCTGCTAAGGAAGACAGTACACTTCAGCAAGTTTATGGAACAAGGCGGTCTGCAAGGTTGGCAGAGAAGAGTGCCAAGTTGTTACATGGGATAACTTTGTTTTCGACGAAGGATTTGTTTACTGATGATGTTCAAGACTTCAAAATGAAATTGGAAGAGAGCCTGGATGGTTCGGTTGAAGTCTCGGGAGTTACTGATGTGGAAGAGGCAGAGTGCAAAGATGAAGGACAGGTAGATTCGAGTGATAAACAAAATGTGTCTATTGATGTAGAAGTGGCATCCATAGCTACAGTGGAGGACAATGATGGACATCAATCAAACCTGAAGGAAGTAGAGGTGCCCAAGATTGAGGAGGGACATCATTCTACTAAGGAGGCTAAAATAGAACTGAATGAGAGTAGGGTTGCAGAAATTGATCAAGCCGGTTCTGGTTTCGAGACTGAAGATAAAAAAGCTTCTCATGATGAATCTCAAAAGGCTGATGGTGTGTTTGTCACCCTAGCTGTTTAATAACAATAAGAACCAAAATATATATGTTCTGCTTCATACTTATGTTGTTACTCTTAAACAGGATTCATAGCTGACATTATAGAAGAAGAGAAGACTTCTGAAGATGCAGAATCAGTAGATGAAACAATCGTTGAGAATGGTGAGAGATTAACTGTTTCATTTGCAATTTCATTTTCCCTTTTCTTTGCATTTTGAATCCCTAACACCTTTGTCTGCCATCCTTCTTGTGTTTATGTTCAGAAGATCTTGCATTAGCTGAAGTGCCTTCTGGCACTGTTATCGAAAGTGTTGGTGAAGTGTTCGTTGCAGCTCAAGCTATAGCTTCTGAAGAGAACAAGGAAGATCTTGAGCTAAATAGTATGACTACTTTATTGCTCATTCTTCTTTTTTTTACTTAGTTTGGTTATTTAGATTATATTGGTTGATGAAGCTTCGTTAAAACTTGCAGCTGATTCAAGTGAAACCATATCCAATCCTGATGAATCAGATTCAGACAATCTGGATATCGCAGATGAATCAACCGAGAGTAATGATTCCATGGCTTCCGAAACCAGTTTGAGGAGCAACGAAGATGATGTTTCCGACTGGGATGAACAAGCAACACCAGGAAAAGATGCTGCAGCAAGCCTAGAGAATTCTCCAACTCATCAGCTAACTGCTTTTATCGGGAATGCAGCAGTTCCATCTCTCACCATTCAACCAACTCTTTTCACACCAAGAAGGGCGTCTGATTTCGCAAACAAGGAAACCTCGGACAATAAAGAGAATGAGAATGAGGAAGATCTTGAGCTAAATAGCAGTATGATTACTTATTGTTCATTATTCTTTCTTGTTTTACTTATTTTAGTAGTAATTTAGATTATATTGGTTGATGAAGCTTCATTAAAAACTGCAGCTGATTCAAGTGAAACCGAACCCAATCCTGATGAATCAGATTCAGACAATCTGGATGTCACAGAAGAATCAACCAAGAGTAATGATTCAATGGCTTACGAAACCAGTTTGAGGAGCAACGAAGATGATGTTTCCGACTGGGATGAACATGCAACACGCGGAAAAGATGCTGCAGCAAGCCTAGAGAATTCTCCAACTCATCAACTAGCTGCTTTTTCGGAGAATGCAACAGTTCCATCTCTCACCATTCAACCAACTCGTTCGACACCAAGAAGGGCATCTGATTCTGCGAACAAGGCAACCTTGGACATTAAAGAGAATGAGAATGAGGAAGATCTTGAGTTTAAGAGTATGATTACTTCTTGCTTTACTTAGTTTAATTATTTAGATTATATTGGCTGATGAAGCTTCATTAAAAACTGCAGCTGATTCAAGTGAAACCAAATCCAGTCCTGATGAATCAGATTCTTTGAATCTCACAGAAGAATCAACCATGAGTGATGATTCTGTGGCTTCTGAATATGCTTCTGAATCAACCATGAGTGATGATTCTTTGACGAGCAACGAGGAAGATGTTTCCGACTGGGATGAACAAGAAACAACCCAAAAAGATGAATCAGATTCCTCGGATCTCACAGCAGAATCAACCAAGAGTAATGACTCCTTGGCTTCTAAAATCAGTTTGATGAGCAACGAAGATGATGTTATCAACTGGGATGAACTAGTAACACCCGAAAAAGACGCTGCAGCGAGCCTAGATCATTCTCCCACTCCTTCTATGGAGAATGCAGCAGTGTTATCTCTCACCATTCCTCCAACTCTTTCGACACCAGGAAGGCCGTCTGCAAGCAAGGCGATCATGAGAACGGACAATAAAGAGAACATAGGCAGTGGAAGTAAAAGCGCGCCTGCGAAAGAGAGATCAAAGATTGTCAAGAAAATTGCTGAGAGTGTCCCCATGCTGGATGATCTGAAGGGTGAAAATGAGGTAAAAATCATCTTTTTCTTGTGGTATAAATCTGTTTTAATCATAACTATGCTATGATCTAAGGTTTGTGTGTTGTTAAAATAGGCATCTGCAGCTGCAAGAACTGCTCTCCAAGCCCTGTCGGAAAATCAGAAGGCGAATTAAATCTCATATTGTTTGAGTATTTTCATTCCAGTATGAATATGAGAGAAAACTTTTGTATTGTTTGGATTAGGTCACAAGGGTACATGGCTTCGGTGCATGAGATGTTTACCTTTGCTCTTTAAATTTGAAAATTATTGAAAAAAAGAGCAAATAATCGAACAATCATCTTGGACAATATCTGGTTATTTCCGTTATTTTAAAAAATACTAGTGGTATATTATTGGAATTATTACTGGCATTTATGAAAATATATGAACATGAGTAATTCTTAATAAAATATTTTTCTATGTTTGGAAATATCAAGAAAATTATACTAGAATTTTAATTTTATATTAATTAATCATTTTCACTTAAATAATTGCAGTGAGAATTGAATTAATTAATCGAAGAAAAACATTTTAATTATTTTTTTATTTTAATTGAAAATTACATAATCTATAATTCGAAGTTTATATAAATATTTTTTAGTTATTAATTAATAATTATTATTATTATGGTTAATATTATTATTATTATGTGTCATATTTTACTATTTTTTAGTAAATCTTAATTGATAAAGTAGTACTACAAATAATAAATTATTATTATTATAATTATAATTACAATTATTTGAGATTATTTGTATGATAGAGAACAGATGACATTGTGCGATGCACGACGGAATATTTTTTTGTTATACAATTTTAAATTGTTAATCGATTAATTAAAATAAAAAATAATATAATTATATACGATTTAAAATAGAAAAATATACTACTATGTAATAAAAATTCAATAAATATATACTCCTCAATTCATTTTACACCTAAAGACATTAACTTAAACATATTTAAAATTGAATTGAGACAAACACAATTATTTGGACAATGATAAAGAGACTACATTAAGTGTTGACATTTTTGAAAAATATGTTTAAAACAATCCTTCATATTTCTCTACTAAAAATAATAAATTGTGTAAAGATGAAGATAAATACTATGTATGTTTGAGTTAAGGATGTTACAATTCTTCTCTTTCTAAGAACTGTAAGAAATATTGGGATAAAATTCTGGAACCATATACACGCGGTACTCTAACTTTTGTAATCAAAGGAAAAAAATCAACAATAAATGAAATGGAAATTACAATGAAAATTAGTCAAGAAAAACCATCTTTCCGCAAGACAAATTACATCACGGTTAGTGCTCTCGGATTGACATATTTTCCCCAGAGATGAAAACGACTTCCTCCTAACGTATATAACATCTCAAACCTGCTAGGCACCTATAAACTTGACGGGGCTCCAAAATCGAGCAAAACAATGTTCCTAAAATGTGCAATAAAATGTTGAGAGCTTGAGAGAGAATGAAGAATGTTTTGTTAGTGTGTATATTGTATTTCATCCACAATTCTATGCCTTTTATAGGTACAAAATTAGTAAATGAGAGATCATGGAATTATAACATCATAATTTTAAAATCAAGACAATATAGGTTACAAAATTTGTTAAATGCTCATTATTCTATTTAAATATTTGTAACCACCAATGAATCATTGTAGTGCTTTAAGAATTAGTCAAATGCTGATTAAAATATCTAAATAAATATTCATGAGTTACTTAAAATATTCAAATTGGTCCATAACTTATAAATATTTCAGAATAAGGACAAAACATATAAATATTTCAAAAAAAGGCCAAAACTCGCCTTTTATATATGTATAGATTATTACTGGCATTTATGAAAATATATGAACATGAGTAATTCTTAATAAAATATTTTTCTATGTTTGGAAATATCAAGAAAATTATACTAGAATTTTAATTTTATATTAATTAATCATTTTCACTTAAATAATTGCAGTGAGAATTGAATTAATTAATCGAAGAAAAACATTTCAATTATTTTTTTATTTTAATTGAAAATTACATAATCTATAATTCGAAGTTTATATAAATATTTTTTTAGTTATTAATTAATATTATTATTATGGTTAATATTATTATTATTATGTGTCATATTTTACTATTTTTTAGTAAATCTTAATTGATAAAGTAGTACTACAAATAATAAATTATTATAATTATAATTATAATTACAATTATTTGAGATTATTTGTATGATAGAGAACAGATGACATTTCAACCAGTATTTATTTCATTTTAGTTTTTCCACATTTCATTTCTTTCTTTCTTTTTCCAAATTTTCTTTTTTTGTTTTATACAGTACTCCATATAAATAACATCTCCTAAAAAGAGGGCTTTAGTTTCAATTTTTCCCATTTCCTCTCTTCCAAAATTTCCAACCAAATCTGCGCATGGCGACAGCGCTAAACGAGAATCTGGAGAATTCTTCTGCTCGCGGAGATGCCGCAGTGGAGCAGAATCACGAAATTCCGGATTCTGAAATGCCGAATCACGGGTAAAAAATTCAATTTCTGCCTCTTTTTGTTAGAGTCCAGTTTACTTCGATGTAGTACTGCAGCTTCCAGTAATCTGCAGCTGCTTATAGCTTTGAACTAATGATAGATAGCTTGGAGATGATTTTTGTATGTATGTGTACGGAGTGGAACAGGTGTGTAATCGATGATTGAGCTGTTTTATCGGTGGCTGGAACAATTTGTTCATCGTAGGCAATGTAATGCTTCTGATTTTTCTTATTTTACGATTTTAACCTATGTATTTGGTGGAAATATCGTAAAATCAAGTGAAGGTTAAATCGGTATGATGTGCAGAAATTGACTGCATTACTTGGTATTGATTGTTGAGCGGTTCATCCATTTCGTGAATTTTAGGTATTCTTAAATGAGAAGTTTCTGAGTTGTTATGTATGCATATGGTGAATTGAAAGGGAAATAGATCTGGTGCTGTAATCATAATGCTGAACTTTCGTGATGTATGTTATGTTGCTGAATGGTTGCAACCTCGTTACTCCTCCTATTGTGTAATCTCCGTGTGGATAGCTTTCTGATGGTATGATGATTGCAGAGGATTGGCACCTGAACCATCATTTTCAGAAGAAGAAGTGAAGGGCGCACTGGAAATAAGTGCATCCACTGGGAAATTTTGGTATGTTCTTGTTTATGAAACTCCCTCGTTAGGAAAACAAATCGTGTTTTGATTAGTACGCTCTCTAGGAGTAGGTAGAGTAAGTGGGAACTATCTTTAAGTTTTATTCTAGCAAGTTCGATACATATTTTCCGTTCTCTCTCTTGTTAAAAATAATGATTTAGCTCAGAGATAAATTTTGATATCACCATGCAGTTTAAAATATGTACAAATCATTCCACTTTGCTCAATTTATATATAGAACTGGTCTTGAATGAGCTTTTGATGGTAGTAATCCCACTCCTACAATTGCAGGCTAGATTGGGAAAAACTAAGGAGTATCTTGTCCTTCCATCTTAAGCAGGTACGTGGAGGTATGCTGGATTTTCAGCATAAGATTTCTTGTTATGATCTACTACTATTTATTTTCTTTTCATACCCTCTGGACAAGAGGAATTGGTGGTGGACTAATATTGTAACAGTTTTCCATTGACATTACATGTTCCATCTGTGAGTTTCTCCTAGTATGTAACTCTTTCAAATTCCATCTTAAAGGTCCTCTCAGAATATCCTGAGTCTAACATGACCGCCGAGCAGCAGACTTCTGCATTAGGGGAGACTTTCCAGGAACTGGTGAAAAGGTTGGATGATGGTATTCCCTGTTTCACACCTCTCCCTCTTTTTAACTGTCTTGGGCATATGTCGTGATATTCAATTTTATTTATTTTCCTTAGAGAGTAAGACAGAGGCTTGATATAGTGAATTATGACTGAAGATTATCTTAAATTAGGCACTAAATAGTTTTATATTAGTTATATGTGTAGTCATATCTTGCATAATCGAATAAAGCATTAACAATTGTCTCTGAATATGTATTGTAGCTCTTCATAGCTTTGATGAAGGCCCTCCATTTACCTTACAGAGGCTTTGTGAGGTAATTGTTTTATCTTTCTGTGCTGACATTTTTCTTGGCGTACTTTGGTGCAAGTGTATTCTCTCAAATGATACTTTTCTATCTGATCTGTTTTGTGGAATATTTCTGTTAGAAGATATATACTTATCTTTATTATTAATTTCTTGTTCTAACTGACAAAACAGATCTTATTATCTGCAAGAAGTATCTATCCTAAGCTGTTGAAGCTCTCTTTGGCTCTAGATAAGGTATTTTACCCTCTCTTTCTGAAATCAAGTTTCATACTCCATTTTATTTTGAATGTCGAATTAATGCTCAAATATCTGTTGGCAAACCGTTCACTTTAATTTTATGTATGATCACTATGGACTTGGGAGGTCCTGTTTTATGTATAATCACTATGGACTAGTAAAGGTTCTGGAGATGATTACGTTTCCATCATCTGATTATTGAACATTCTCTATTTCTGGGAATTACCATATCTACCATGCTGCATGGAAAAAATTCTGATTTTTGTTCCACATATATGTGCAGAATATACTTGTCACATCAACGTTGAAAATCTGTACCGATCCATACCCACCCACAACAGAACAAAATTCAAATGGGGCTCACGAAGGAAATGGAAACGCCCTGCCTCAGAACAACGCAGTCGAAAATGGGGGGCTAGAACCCCCGGTTGAGGACCAAGATGAAGTAATGACCGATGCTCAGGAAGCCGAAGTAGTCATCGGTGATGCTCAGGAAGCCGAAGTAGTTATCAATGACAATACGATGATGGACATGGAAACTGCCGAGGACGTGGCCAAATCACCAGAAGCAAATCCTGCTCCGAAGGTCGACTCTTAACATCTATTGATTTACTGTGCTAGAATGATTGATTTACAACGATTGAAGCATAATTTTGTAACATTTTCAAAACGTACAATTATTCGTACATCAAGCACTAGTACTTTAGCATCGTTTTTGAACGTTTAAAACAGGTGCACAATCCAGAATTTTAAGTTTTGGTACATACTACTAGAAACTTATTGTATTTCAAAGTTCAAAAACAAAAGTAGAATTTATATTTATGTAAATAAATCAAAACTGGGAAAATTTTAATTTGCTGAAATTGAGATGGATGAATATGACCCTCGTCACTAATTTTTGCTCTTTCCGTCACATTATAATTCAGGTACTTTTGGATGGAGAATCAGAGATTTGAGGAATAAATGTTTAGTGAGTTTGAATCATAATAAAATTTTAAGTTGAGGTAAATGTTTGATGAATTAATTGAAGAAAAAATAAAGTAAATAATTGAAGACAGTAAATGAGAGTATAAAATTAAAAAGTTTAAGCATGTAGAATTTTACTGCAAAGGAAAATGACTCGATTGGAATGAATCCAAAAATATTATTACAACTAAATTGTAATAGAGTGAAGCACATCAAACTCGACTACTTCCTTTGTAGTTTCATTCTATAAAAATTTATCACTTTTGAAATAACATGAATTTTAATGTATAATTAAAAATAGAAAGAAAAATAATTGTAATATTATTGGTAAATAATGAGACTAACCTATTAAGGAAAAGAGGTTTCTAAAATAGTTGCTATTTTTATGAGACGGACCAAAATGACAAAAATGACCTATTTATAGGGACAAAAGGAGTTTAAAAAAAAGTTATCAAGAACCTCAATTAACAAGACATTCAAGAGAAAAAGGCATAGAAGAAGAAAGTCTATCACAAGATGAGAAACAAACACTGGTTCTATAAATCAACATTAACTTAGAGCAACACTTTACCTGAGCTGAAAATTCTTTAGATTGCACAAGGAAGTCTCTTATATGGTTTTTGAACGAGGGCAAATCTGCTCTAGACTCAAAAAGCCCTTTCACAAATTGTGTCACCTGAAAGAACCAAACAAAGTATTACAGTGCATATTTCAAGCCATCCATGCAATACAGCAGTTCGTATATACAATAAATAGTACCTCAGCAGCTGTCATGTTGGGGAAGGATGTACTCAAAAGTTTAATTGTGTATTCCTGAATGAACATGCCATTGTTTGGATAAGGATATGGAACAGTGGCAACATCCCACAGAGGCTCAGTCAACCTACCAGATTCAACCTGTGAATGTTAAATGACATCAGGTTTTACTGTAAGAATGTCAACAGAGAAACAGGGGGTAGGGGGAACGAATGACCAGGAAGTGACATTACCAGGCAGAATAGGTGCTGTAACACCAAGACATGCAACTTAAAACCTGGCTTATGAAATGTGTCCGTCAAAACAGCAAATATTTCTTGTTCGATTGTCAAAAAGTAAGTCCTGAAGAACTGATTACAGAACTCGGATGACTGCCAATCCAACCATGTAAATAGTAAGTACTTCAAATATTAATTACTGATTACCTCAACAGCGATACAGAAGAAAGAAAAAGAGCACCTGAAAGTTTTTTAGCATCTCTAATAGAAGGTTGAGTCCAGTTTCAGCAATGTTACGCTCAGTGTGACGGAAAGCCCAAATGATAGAATCCATCACAAGCTTCAGTTGCTGCATATCCCAAAAACATTAGTATATTTTTAAGTGCATAAAGAAGGCAGCATACATCATTCAATAAAACCCAAACCCCTTTAGCGGAATGTGCAATACAAGTTGCAACAGACTGGAGGTGTCATTATGAGCAAATCAAGGACCAAAATTATACACACCTCACTGGACAGACGAATCAAAGCAGGAAAACAATGTGTAGCAATTGCTCGAAGAAGTGAAAAGAACTTCAGCCGATGCTCTGGATAGTCTTCAAAATTCTTTGTTATCATCTGCAATAAATATAGGGTGAGCCAATATTCAGAACAATACACTTTCTGCACATTTATACTAAGAGCTGTGAGATAGACACAAAAAATCACCGAAAAAAAATCATGAGTAGATACACCAACCTCTAGAGTGCACTGGAAAACAGCTTCGAAAATCTTAGGAACGTCTTCAAGCATTGCCCCCTTATACCTAAGAGAGAAAAAAAGGTGTTGACATTATAGGAAAAACAACAAAAGCCATAGTAAAACACCAATAAATTGCTGCAGTTAAATATCCAAGAACCTCATAATATTAATCCACCCATGAGGAATAGCACACAGGAAAAACATAATTACAAAAGATATGAAGGCATACTTATTTATTATGGTGGCAAAAAGAGAGAGAACTTCCGACTCCCTTGCATCGGGCAAGTTTCGGGCATAATCACCAAGCACAGGATCCATCATTGGGGGCACGAACTGTTTTCCAATATGAGGTTGATCTTCAGCTTTGTCAAGAAATGTCTCGATAAGCTTTAGGGTTTCCCTCTTCACAGAGCTGTTGAAAATAAATGAATCAAATATTAACATTTGGATTATTAAGAATCAAATGGCTTCAAAATCTCGAACGTACCGCAGAAGTTTCACAATAGATGTTCTGGAAGCGTAAGGCCCTCCTTGGGCAATACTGGTCGATATAAGCTCACTGTACATTCTGTGGCAGACAAGAAGAGGTCGTAGTGAGAAAAGGTGCAACTGATAGGCATGTGCTCAGCAGAAGGTGTAATGAGTTATTCTGAAAACACAAAACCCAACTGACCTGTACACATTGAGCATGTCCAAGAAAATTAGAGTGATCTGTGTCAGGAAATATGTTCCAAGGGAGCTTGCAACACAGGTATTTGTCTGTCAGAAACAAAAACACAATCAGTTATAGAACATGAAAAAATGTGAAAGTAAATCATGCAAAGTACATGAGATAATCAAAACATGTAGTTTCAAAAATGCATCAAAACCTTTGAGAAAGGGTATCAACGAATTTTGTTCAAAGCCTTGTTGTCATATTCAAAATGGTTAATTAAGTCCAATAGAACTTCAAGATAGTAAGAAGCAAAAGATTGATGAATTGTGAAGATTGAGTTGGAAATAAGCTCAAAAATCCAACCTGTAATATATTAAGCACTGCTCTTATAACATCTGGGTCTTTCAAGAAATCCACATTCTGGTGTGCTTGGCCAATGATTTCAGCCCATTTCTGCAACGGAATGTGTTAACTACATCTTATGCCACACAAGCACTAAAATAAGTACCAATGACAATGAAAGAAGCATCTGGCTGGTTCAACAACCACAACAGACTTTCATCCTCAAACAAAAGTGAAGCTTACCTGGTTAGGAAGCTCCATCAACCTCTGTAAATATTCAGTCCTCTTGTCAGGATCAGGTTCTGCTTGAATCATATTGCCAACCTAAAGAAAATTTACGTAACATCGGTAACGAATTCACGATTGAGGGTGAGGTAGTCAGAGCTAAGGAGGGAATTGGTTACATAGTTTGACTCACAGATTCATAAAATGAATGGATCTGATGGGGTTCAAGATCTGCAATGGTCGCTGGAAGAGTAGTTAAAAGTTCTGAAACAAATGGTTCGTTCTCTCCAACCTGCACAGAATGATAAGGAAATGGAGTTGCTCACCCGTAAAGCAATCACCACCTAAGCATGTTAGTAACCAAGTATATGTATTCTCAAAGAACCTAACCTGTACAAGGACAAATTTACGCTTGCACTTCTGAACAATTTTTAAGAATGTGTCACATGCCATGTCCTACAAATTACAAGACAGATGTAAGAGAATTAGTGGGCATTAAAAGCAAAAGGAGAACGAAAATTCGTACACAGCACATCAAGACCATTATTGGATACTGAGAAAATATAGGGATGCTGTACATCACGCAAACACCTAAACCATACTACTAAAACTAATGGTGTAATTAACCTGAACTCCTGGATG
Organism: Salvia hispanica; assembly: GCF_023119035.1. Lineage (NCBI taxonomy): Eukaryota > Viridiplantae > Streptophyta > Magnoliopsida > Lamiales > Lamiaceae > Salvia > Salvia hispanica. Next base: position 25,671,816 of record NC_062968.1, on the reverse strand, counting down.
AGTTTCGTGCATGAACTCAAACAACTTGTTCACAACAGTTTTCAAAAACTTCCAGTGGGCCCTTAAAAATCTAGGGTACTGCCCAACCACATACCTGCAAACCAGGCAATCAGAAAAATTAGAGGATATACAAAAAAGCTTCACGTTATTTCCCAGTCCTTTCCACATTCCACAGAGACAAGTAAATATAAAGTCAAAAGTGATTACAAGATATTATGAAATAATTATTGAAAAATGGAGTTAATCCTCACATGATATTACTAGCAATGACAGCTTTGTTGTCCTTCCCCTTGGTGACTTCACAGAGATTCAATAAATCACGAATGACCATCACCAAAAATCTATTCTCCTGCCCAAAATCAACGATGTTGCATAAGTATTTGAAGTAGAGATTAAATCTCAAAATTTCTTAAAGAACCCCTTCAAATATCAAATACAGAAGCATAGAGCAGTGGAGATAATAATTACCTGTTTTTCAGTATCCTCGTGATCAAGGTTTGCCAAATAGATCAATGTTTCCCTCATTATCTGCAAATTAATTAGTGAATGTCATCAATATGATTCCAAAAATATATAAAATTTACAAAGTTTTGATCAATATAGAAAACCTTATACTGAACAAGCACATCATTATCTTTCATAGTTTCACGGACTATATTCCCATTTTCATCCTCAACAATGAGGACTTCTTCAGGCTTTGCCATGCGGCATATCATTAGTTGCCTTAACTTTGACATTGGGGCAGCATATAGTTGTCGTCTCTGCATGAGTTGGGAGCCTAGTCCTTCAACCATACCCGAAAGCATAGGCATCTGCTAAATTAATACAAAGTTTAGACCCAACCACCCAAAGAAATTAATCAGAGCTAGAACAAAAGGAGGGGCAACTAACAATCTACAGCCTCACACCAGACAAGGTTATTCTAATTGTGCTATGTGCAAATCAAGTGACAACAATTTTCAGATCATGATGTGTTCACCTAGAGTGAATTGCAGTAAGGCAAACAGATTTTAAACCACAATCTCAAACTAATCCATCTGAATGGAAATTTAGAAGAATACATTTTTGCTGTAAGGGATTGCATGCAAAACTCAAGTACAGTACAAGGAATTAAACTCTGAGAATACATGGAAACCCACCATGTTTCCAGCAGGAGTGTCCAAGTTATGGTGCGCTTCAAACAGCTCCAAAACTAAGGAGTTCCAATAGTCCAAGCAAACCTGCACGGTGATAGAATTGGTTGATGGCATATATTGTAGAAAAGAGTACAAACCATAGGGAAACGAATAAATGGACCTTAAAAACTTCAGTATCATCGACATAAGATATGTTAATGAGATACTCAAGACCAACAAGCAGAGAATTTATGTTCTCTTGTGAAGATTCAAGGACTCGTATGTGAGCCTGCACCAAGGGAACAAATCAACCATCAATCATAAAATAAAAAATCCAGGAACTTGAATAGTAGATATTCTAAACCAGCACACTCTGTGTATGAATATAGAGGGGTAGTCAAATGACATCCACTGCAGATTGAGTTTCCACCAGAAAATAGGTCAGGAAATGCTTTTATATTAGAACATTAATTCACAAATAGATCGCTGTGCATATACGCATACTTTAACTTTATCTATATGTATATATCTACATATTTCCTCATTTCATCATAGTACTAAATTTAAGGTCAGCTTTCCTACTGTTGGGCATATCTCCAAACCCCACTAAGCTGTCCATTCCATAATAAGAAATTTGAATCACCTTGAAGAATGATGTAAAAAACAACGCCAAGTTTTGAATAAATGCCTGGAAAAACCATATCAGTACGTCAGTTGTTACCCCCGAAAAAAACAGGAGATAATTTAAGCATTTATAGTATAAAACTGAAAGAGAACCTGCTCCTCACTAGTGCCATTTGCGTAAGCCTCTACGAAATTTGTATTAGATGGAAGGATGTTCTGATAAGCAACAATGTAATACAACGAATCAGCAAGCAGTCTAGCTTAGACGTAGCACAGACATAGCTGAAAGAAGCAAAGATCATATAGCAACTGAGAGATAATTTACAGTACCTGTAATTGCAGCATGAATACAGCATACATTTTGACATATTCCGTGTTATAAAAATCCCCAAAACTAAGAGCAGCAACCTGTACAAAATAAAACAAGCGACAGCCAGCCCAAAAAATTAGCCAAAGAACATATCAGAAACATGAAGAAGGTGGTTGCAGAACACAGACCTCTGTCAGACACTGTAGAGTAAGATTGCGATAAGCGGGCACATGGAAGAAATTTAGCAGTCTTTCAAGCTGCCAAACAGAAGCATCAAATACTACTTTAGAAACAAGAGCATCTTCTTACTTAAAATTTTAAACAACGTGGGTACAGTATAGTATCAGTTCCCTCGTCCAACAAGACACAAGAAGAAATAGTGAAAGTACAAACCAGTGGTGATTCAAATATATATCCTAGAGGAATCCAGGAAAGGAAAGCATGCAGTGTAGCCAGGGTAGCCCTGATAAGCTCAGCTCTTTGAGATGCCGACAATACATACAAACATAGTTCGTGAATAAGCTGGAACTCGCTGCAGATAGAAAATAATCCTTAATATCTTTGCAAATGAAAAGAGGAAATAGTTGCCCATTTGAAAATTCAGAGGGACATAATTTATGATTGTGTGGAAATAAAAATAAAGAGGATATGTTACTTCAAAAAAATCATGAGTTATAGCTGCATTTAGATTGCAATCTAGACTGGTAACAGCAATTATAAATGTAGAACAGGCTAATAAAGAGGCACGTACGTATGGAAGCGACAGATAATGTATAATATATTAATATGTATTACAAATTTACCTGTTCAATGATTGTTTCAACTCTTTAATCTTTTGCTGGGTCATCTCACCCCTTGAGAAGTCAAACACCTCTTCACTAAGAAGCTAATAACAAAATATGTAAGTGAATAACATGTAGATACAATTTTTATGAGTAAAATAAACACAAAGAGAATTTACTTTCAGAATAGCCATGCAATTCTCGCAGATAGTTTCGCTTGTTTTTGCTGCTGCAACCAGATCAGGGATAAAGCTTCTCCACCGGGCTGGCCACTCGTGCTTCAAGATCTAAATGTACAGATATAATTGTCAAATTCCATTAGGAATGTAATTCAATGAAATGGGATTCATAGAGAAGCAGTACTAAGCTTATGAATCACCTTCACTTGGTACAATGTAAACATTACCTGGACCAATATAATGTTCAACTTATTAACGTAAAGCCTCTCGCGCCGGAAAGAGATCTCATCGCTAGAAAGCTGGTACATCCAATGACATGGGAAAAAAAGTAAGAATATCAATAGCAAAAAACAAAGGAAGTTAACAGCAAAATAATTCTGGGAAAGCAGAGATTTAAGAACCTTCACTATAACTTCAGAAATATAGTTCTTCATGCCGTCCCGTTGTTCAACAGGCAATGCATTCCATCTATATTTAATAACACCTTCTAGAACCTGTATAAGGGAACTCAGCAATAGTGCTTTTCATCAGTATCTCCAAACAACAACAGAGAAGAGCCAACAATAAGCAAGTTATAAAAAATGAAAGACCAGAGAAACAACATTTATAAAGATTATATTCACAGACCTGTAAAGCAAAAAACTTGGTATTCAAATTCTGTGTACTTGATAGTATGTGAACCACTTGAAGCCACATATCTGGATTAGTTTGCAAATCTCGTAGGATGTGATCTGCAGCTGTCCTCTGTCAGAAAAAAAAATGGAGAAATCTTGAAAGGGTAAGTTCCAATCCTATGGAGAGATAAATATATAATGGTCCTGATGAGTATGTAATAACCATACGATAAGGAACTGAACTTATAGAGTGAAAATAACAGATAATAATGCAATTTTTTCTATCTAGGGTATTAGACCTGTTTCTTAATGACTGGTGACCCTAAGTAATCTAAAGAAGAAGCCTCTGCAAAAAGGCATAGCCACAGCAACTTGAATCATAATGAAGTATATTCCAAAACCACAAGATCGTCAATTCCCACCAGAACTACACATCTAACATTTTCATTGCAGTAAAGCATTGCCATTATATTTTCCAGTATAGGGGGACTAGTAAAAGTATAAGAAACAAATAATACTACCTAAGTTCCATAGTAGTGGAGTCATTTTGCCGTTTTGGTACGATCCATGGTAGTGGAGTCATTTCCTTTTTTAGTAAAAGTAATATATTTCTTCTCGCTTACTTTTTCCTCTCTCTTACTTTATTCTCTCTACTTTTTCTTCTCTCCTATTTTATTATCTTTTTATTTAATACATTACACACCTCTTTCTTAATTTCCGTGCCGAAAAGAAATGCCTCTACTACTATGGAACGGAGGGAGTAAAATTTAATGCTACATCTATTAATTCGACACGATCCGAGTAAGTTGCCAAAATTTTCCCCAGCTCAGTTCCTATAATGAAATGTGAGCCACTGAGTTCACTAATTGTCCCCTTCCCTTTACACAGCTGATCACATACTTCAATTAAATCAGCAACACCCAAAAAAATAAAAGGAATTGGCCATATGTAGCATGCTCTGGCAAATACAGCGAGCGATTGCAGTCTTTACAAACTTCAAACTTTTTACAAACACCAAGACTCCCTATCAAATAAACAAACAAATGAAACAGAAAACCAACATAAAACACAAGACAAGTTGTGGGCCTAAAATCATGCCCATGGCATATAAAGGTATCGCCCCATGCCTACAAAGGTACAAAAATCACATTCTGGAGTACTCATGATCCAGGCAGAACTTTCAAAGCCACATAAGAAATACAAAAGCAATTCCTCCAGCTAATGCCTTACCTAACACGGTACACTTCAGACACACTAGATGACTGTTTTCCCGAAAACACAGCACAATGCCACTATTCCAATGACGATTAGCATGATTAACAACCAATTTCGAGCAATTCAAAACACCAATAGTAGAGCAGAAAAAGTAAAAACCCTTGAGACAGTTTAAGGCATTGCATAAATACAAATCATCCGGGGTTCAGGAGTGTGGATACATTCCATGTAATCATTTGCATGTCAAAGTTCTTAAAATCAATTCAATGGTCCAATTGTTCCTAAAATTCCATAAAACCACCCAATCACACAAAGTCAGCTCAGTTTAATGGCTACTGTATCCCAATGCGCACAAACACTCAACTACACAGACTAGCAGCGAAGGGGGAAATGGTTCAGACCTGCTCCTTGGATCCGGTCCCATAGAAAGCTGCGACGGTGGCGTCAAGCAGGGCGACATCCATCGGCTGACTTAAATCACGCAGCTTCTCCGCGTCCATAGCGGAGATCAGCAGTGACCTTAATTAAACCCTAACCCCTCACAGAAACACTATCCTCACTTGCACAAAAACCCTAGCGCGCGCGACTGTAGGATAACGGGAGCACAGCAAACCCTAGTATCAGTAGTCGGAGAGCTCGGGAGAGGATGGATATATAGAGAGAGAGAGAGAGTGTAGATTTAGAATGGGGAAAGACAGCTTGAATTTGAAGCAGAATGCGTTTTAGAGAGAGATAGACTTCGAAAATTGTTTTAGGCTGAGGCTTCCCTCCCGTTTTTATATGTGGTTAGAGTGAGACAGCGATCAAGTGTTAAGTTACACATGGGTTTCAGTATTTTTTTATTGGGTCGGTTTATCCGGGTTCGGGTCTGGGTTGTTCTAGAATTTTAGCTCTTGATCCCATTTCTAATTTTTAAATAACTTTACTTAATTTAAATCATGTGCAATTGTGCATCCATTTTCAACGGAAACTACTAAAAATATGAGTATAATCGATGGTATTATTAATGGAATATTTGTATTTTATTTAGAATAATTGTTTTGATTATTTGCACTCTGTTCTAATATCTGTTCCCTTGATTATTAATAATGTGATACGAAACACTAATTATAATATAATTATGAGATATCATGTGGAGTATTTGTGATGGACATATGAATATTTTTAAGAGTATTCGTATACTTTAACTTTATATACTTCACTATTAAATTGCTAGGATAACACTTAAACATAAGGTTATTAATTTTGTTTTTTTTAAGAGCTTGCATAATGGTTCCTTTTAAAAGAGATTTAAACATAATGGTTCCTTTTAAAAGAGATTTAAACATGATTTTGGAGTTGGCACTGAAAAGTATACGTTCGGATAGATTTTTTGGACAAGCGCTTGAGAACAGTAAATCGTATTTCCTTAACAAGAGTAAAAATAGTTACTGGTCGCGTAACATTTTATGCATTGCAGGCTAATACGTATTGTTTGTCATTAAAGGATCTTTAGGTTATTAACTATTCACAATGTATGTATGAGAGGGAGTTACATACAATTTCTTGATTGATAGTTGTAGTGTCTAGCACATGTCACTTAAACAACCTTGGGATTACAATAAAATTAGAGGCATATTGTAGGGAATCGGTGGTGCAGACCCAAACTCCACATTAGTATGATATTGTCCGCTTTGGGCAAAGCCCTCACGGTTTTGCTCTTGGGGATCTCCCCAAAAGGCCTCATACTAATGGAGTAGGGGTAGCCCATTTATACACTTGCAAGTCTTGTTCATTCTCCGATGTGGGATATGGTTTGCTCCCTTTCAATCCTCCCCTCAAACCAAGACCACCAGACCACAGACCACATGCCTACCCCATGTTACAGGTCACCAGGTCACCACAGGTCTTGGTCGAGCTCGTCGCATCGGAGAACTTGCAAGCGCAACCACCGAACCCCGAGCCACACAGGCCCAGCCCTGAACTAGGGCTCTGATACCACTGTAGGGATCAGATCACTCGGGATTCGCTAATTACCGGGACCTCTTTATTGATTGATCTCTGAGATGGCTAATCTCAGAAATTACAAGCCAAATACAACAATAGCTACAAGGTAGCAAGATTACAAATACACTAAGTACAGTGAGTACAAATCAGGAACCCTAGCTACTAGCCAAGCCTTCAACCAGGCTGGACTCCTCAAGCTTGATCCGATTAAGCACCTGCACACTAAGTAGAAGTATTAGTAATCAAACGCAAGATCCTTGCGGATCTAAACTGAAATAGCAACAAAGGTTCAGAAGATTTAGGATATGGCTCAGGTCGCACACACACGACTTCACAGGGCCAAGGACCTCCTCAATCTTCACCAACAAGTCTCAAGGGAGCACCGCGAAGTAACCAAACCCTAACCCTAGGGATACTCCGACTGCTACAACACAAGAAACCACCTCAGTCACACGGAACCCACAACAATCTCAGAGCACTTCTCTGCAACACAAGAACCCTCAAGGAAACCTCCAATCTCTCAAGAATCCAACGAAGAAGTTGGACAAACCCTAGATCTGAGAAGGAATGCTCAAACACTCACACACTCAGAAGCTAAACCGATGGTTCTCTCTAGAACCGAGAACCAACGAGGGAAATAGAAGATCGGAGAAGATAACCGGCGAACGGTGCCGGAATCCAAAGAGAGAGAAAAGAGAAGCAGGAGCGGCTCACACAAGAGAGAGAAAAGATGGTATCGAATGAATCAGAATGTGATGAGTCTCAAGACTCATAACAAACACAAACCTAGATCCAACGGCCAACAGCCAAGATCCGAGAGAGGCATCCACGTGGCAGCCATTGGAGTATCTCTTATTAGTTATTGGGCTAACACCAATAATCACATGGGCCTATGAATTAAATCAGCCCAGCTGAAATAAATCAAGCCCAATCAAAATTAGAGTCCATATACTTCACATTGGCAGCCATCGGAGTATCCCTTATTAGTTATTGGGCTAACACCAATAATCACATGGGCCTATGAATTAAATCAGCCTAGCCGAAATAAATCAAGCCCAATCACAATTAGAGTCCATATACTTCACATACTCCACCTTGGACTAAATTGGGTAAACAGAGGAGAGCCACGGTCATGTGTTGCTTTCATCATAGCCTACAAGGCCCTCTCTTCTTATTCCTCTTCCTTGTCTATAAAAATCAAATTTTGGTACCCAAGACTCCATAGATAGTCCGAACTGTATAGGAACAATAATCTATTTTCGCTCGAATGGTTTGTAGGGGGAACCCTGCCTTCTCTGATCCATTCGACACGGGCAATTTCTTTTTCCGTCGATACGCCCTGCAATTTGTACTTGAATTCTTTGTATCCCGCTTGTTCAGTTATTCAGTAGCCTTTTTCATTGCTTTTCGAAATGAAACTCGATTTTGATGTCCAGCTATAAATTCTGCAAGAATATTAGGGTTTCCATAAGGTTTTGCAATTCTTGTGATAGCAATGTTTAAGTTTGCGGTTCACATAATGAAATTTTTTGTAGATTCATCTGTAAATTCTTCGACCCCCTCGCGGCCTACTTTCTATTAATAACTTTGGAATCCCCATAAAGATTATGACCTCGGATCAAATCGATTCTTTGAATCTCTATATGTGAAATTCCTTCGCCGCCAGAGGATATTCTCTCATATTCTTTTGAATATAATTTTTTAATAAAGTCTCTTATTTTTTGATGCTTTTGTAGATCCTCAAAATAATTTTTGGTTCTGTAAAGAGAATGATGACTTTGGGTTATACCAAGTCAAACCAAGTGGATTTATTTTTGTCCATACTACCTCACTATTATATGCCATCATGATCCACCATATTTGTCTTTTTCCATCTAGGTTTTTTTAACAGATAGAAAGATATATCTTCATCTATATCTAAAGATATATCTTTCACTACAATAGTTATATGACAGGTAGCTTTTTTATCGCATAACTGATCCTCGAGCTCGAGGGTTTAATTTTTTCTTGGTACCCTCATTAACTTCAACTTTAATAATTACTTCTAAATTGTCTTCTAGGAGGAGCCATAGTGTGCATTTGCTGCTGCAGAACTAATTTGAAAATGGGATAACATCCTTTATGGAGCATCAACAAGTTTGCTCGCTAGGAACGTCCATATCCATTGACTCTTCTTGCTTTGTCAGCAGATACACATGTATATGTCGGCCTAAAGCGCGTACTTCTGTTTTTTTCTTCTTTAGCAGCAAATGCTAGTTACACTATGGGCTCCTCCGAAGACAATTTAGTAATTATTAAAGCTGAAGTTAATGAGGGTACTGTCGTGAAAAAATTAAAACCTCGAGCTCGAGGACGTAGTTATGCGAGAAAAAAAGCTACCTGTCATATAACTATTGTAGTGAAAGATATAGATATAGATGAAGATATATCTTTATTCGTTAAAAAAAACCTAGATGAGAAAGAACAAATATGGTGGATCATGATGCATATAATATTAGTGAGGTAGTATGGGACAAAAAAAAGCCAAATCCGGTTTCCATTTGGTATAACCAAAGTCATCATTCTCTTTGGTTTGAAAAACCCAAAAAATTTTTTGAGGTTAAAAAAAAAAAGGACTTTATTAAAAATTATATTCAAAATTAATACCCTCTGGGGGGAAAATTTCACATATAGAAAAAAAATCGTTATAAATGGGATTCCCAAAGAAAAAAACCCATTTAGATGAATCTAAAAAAAAATTTCTTATGAACCAAAAAATTTCACAAAAATTAAAAATTAAAAAATTTTGGGTTATAGCTGGACAATTAAAATCGGTTTTCATTTCGAAAACAAAAAAAACATTGAATTAACTGAAAAGCGGTACAAAGGAATTAAAACAAATTCGAGGAAAAAAAAATTGCCCTTCGAATGGATCGAAAGGCAGGGGTTCCCCCCACCCATTCGGCGAAAATGTGTGTTCCCAACATTGGAATTTTAGTCTTGGGTAAAAATTTTGGTTTTTAGACAAAAGGAAAAGGAATAAGAAAACCTCTTTTCCTTTTTCACCGATGAAGGAAAAGGGGGGGAATTTTATTCTTTTTCTACCTCAAAAACAATTCAAAAGGGTTTTAAAAAAATTAATTACCTTTTGATTAATTGCGTTTTGGCTCGTTGGTTTTTTGGGTTAGGACAAAAAGACCCCCAAGGGCCCAAATTTATCACTTCAATTTTCTGGTCAAAAACCAGTCAAGTATGTTAAATAAGTTTTTTTGTAAAAAAATTATTCACTTTTAAATTTTTTAAAAAAAATTAGAAGAAAGGGGGAAAATAAGGGTAAAGAAAAAAATTCCCAAAATGGAAGGTCTATAGTCATTTATAAAAGACAGTGAATAAAGCATCAATATAATTGATTATACATAATGAAATATTCATTAATTTCTTCTAGAAAAAAAGAAAAACTCAAGAGCTTCGAGTCAAAAATAAAAATTGACTCAAAATAAAATTGGTTATAACTCCATTGTAGAATTTTGACTAACTTAGCGTTGGGGGAAACAAAAAACGTGAATGAAAAAATTTTATTAAATAAACGAAATTTAAATTATATTAGGATGGGAAATAAAGGAAAAACCCAAATTTTCTTTTGAAAAAAACGAACATGCAGGACGAAAAAAGGGGAAAAAAAATTCGCC
>NC_062968.1:25617790-25661223 GCF_023119035.1 Salvia hispanica | reverse complement strand
AAAATTATGGGTTTAGGAAGATTATATTAATAAATATTATCTCTACCATTGCATGAAATCACAAGTGTGGTAGTTCATTAATTTAGCTTCTAATCACATAAAATCAAAAGCATAGTAGCTCGTCTAAGAGCAAATCGCGATGCCATTAATAACAACATATATTAAGAGGCACAACCACTAACGTAGAAATATGACATGCATTTCAAAAACTAAGAGAGTTACGGAGTTGACATGAGTTTGTTTCCACATCCACATAAAGGCTATATAAGTTTTCCAAAATATTTTACTAAAAAGGTTAGTTAATATACGACAGACCATAAAACCTCCATACATCCCCATATCATCAAACTACAGATGCTTCCACTCCACACCATCCTTCTCTAGAAAATACAACACTTGAGCTGGACGAGCAATCTTTGGCAATGCCATGAAAAACAACATAAGCTCGGGCTCGTTCACAAGTGTTTCACACATATAAAAAGTCTGATTCACAGTCAGTCCTAGAATTACCCTCGTTCACAAGCTGAAGGCCTTGTCCTTTTTGTGTTGAGGTCGAACTCGTAGTTGAGCCTTGTGGATAAGGCCTTCAGGTGCTCATTAGCATCATTGTGCATTTGTGTCATCAGGTGCAGTACCCCTTCCAGCGGATCCTTAGCCTTGCGCTTCATGCTTAAACTCTTGGCCGCCTTATGAGTATTTTTTCCACCGTTGGCTAGGTTATCTACTACAATGTCTGGAAGAATACCCTCGGGAAGAACGTCATGCTCCAGGATATCATCCATGTTTACATATTAAGCAGACCCAACATCGTCGTTGGTATTATCTTGCTTCCCATTTCCCTTATAGACACACTCTTGATTGTCCTTAGTGCTGGGGTTGAATCCCCTTGCACAACGGCAGACTTGTACAAAACAAATAAATCAGACGTAGGATCTATTTGATAGATTATGGGATCAATCAATTCACATGTTAACAAGAATTGCATGCTAGAACGCAAATAATTCATGGTTAGAAAATATAAATCCTAAAATATGAATACTAGGGTTTAGAGTTACCGATTTGATTCTCCAAAGAATCGTCGATTGCTCGCGCCTTCTCCACGATGATCTTCAATACTAGACCACAGATCTTCTAATTTTTTTGCGAACTGTATCTCGATATCAGGGTGGGTTGATCTTATCAAAATACTAGGATTCGAATAAAGAAGACAGAAAATTCCTCACGGATGAGGAGTTGAAGAAAAACCGTCCTCTTCTAATTAGAGAGGGGGACGAAATTTCAGACTGAAAATAATAATAGTAATAATAATAATAATAATAATAATAATAATAATAATAATAATAATAATAATAATAATAATAATAATAATAATAATAATAATAATAATAATAATAATAATAATAATAATGATGATGATGATTCTGTCTCTCCTTTATTCTCCTATTTATATTAAGTTCCTATTGGGTCCAATCAAGGATCTATGAAAGGTTTTGGATATGGGTTCAATTAGCTTTTTACTAATTAAATTGAACCCACAAAATAATACAAGCTTATATTGGAATATTACGAGCAGCCACTACAAAAGTAATATTGACCTCCCCATCCAAATCCGAAATTACAAGTAATCTGGGTTTCCATTTTGTTTATTGTTTATTTATCGCGCTTCAGATATAAATGTCCATTAATTAATTATTGTCTGCTATGGACTTAATTAATTAACATCTTATTAATTCCAAGAGCGTACTTAGCAAGAAACACTTATTTATTATTCATGGAATAATTAAATTCCAACTGGACAAGTTCCGAATAATAAAACCTTGTTCAAGCTCCTCTTGAGGACATTATCAAACGAGACTCACCTCGCGCACGATTCAACATAATAGCAATCCTAACACCATTAGATATTAATCACTACTACTCAATATATCAGGATTATTGGGTTGCGAAAAATCTGCACCATTTGATAAGTCAAAGTAGTGCATAATCAATATCATATGCTCAATGCTAACGTATGTAGATTAAGAAATAGTATTTTATCAAGACCTAGTCTTTCAGTAGATAGCATAAAGACACGTCTTGCTGACGTCATCTTATTTCACAAAGGCTTTGAAATAATCGGACTGACATTACAACCTTTCACGATAGGTAGTCTAAGCCTATCTGGCTTGTGAAATTCTTCTTTTTCTTTTGCAAAGCATTGCATAGAACCGACTGTGTTACCTTAAAGTGGATAACTCCCACAACCAGTCTAGTAAGCAAAAGACTTAGACTTTGTTTGTTTCTTATAAATTTAAATGTTTATAAAACATCTTATAAATGCACAAACAAACACAATGTCATAATATACTAATCTTATTCGTGTGATACTGCTCGAATAATACTGAATCAGGTTAAAAGTGGATTGTAGAGTTTTCGCGCGAACTTGCTCGAAACATGCTTTTCAGTATACCAAACCTAACACTTAGTAGTCATGAAATTAGCTCTATCTTTTTCACTGTTCACCTTCTAATCTTTCCAATACGACCACGAATCGTTACGTATGTAACGAGCATTGTCGTCCTTCTAAACAAAGTACAAGCAGTTAGACAATAGCTAAATAAATTACTAACAAACCAATTAATTGAATAAAAATGAAGTTCAACACATCGGATACAAACAAAGTGTCATGTCCGTAGCTGATTAAGGATAACCTAGCCCGGGGTACCGTAACTAAGGGGGGATAAAAGAAGAAGGAGAAAGAAGTGAGGGAAACAAGAAGGATAAAAACCAAACGACAATTAAGTATTCAAGATAAAATAAAGGAAACAATACTTAACACGAATATGCTCGATCATGCAGACTCGAGCGGTTGTTCGTACATATTCAAATTACCAGAGTCTTAAACGAAATAGAATATATCAAAGTCTTAGATAAAATAAATGTTGTCATTCTAAAGGCATTGCGGAAGCAAAAGAACTCGGTTCCATGTATGAAGACATGAACCTCCGAGAGTTTATTCTTGGTGGACCAACAACACTCACTTCACCCCACCACTGCCTCAACCTGCACATTTAGAAATATATGCAGGGCTGAGTACAACAAGTACTCAGTGAACACATTGCGGAAAAATACAAATATACATTTGAAAATATTGTCAAGCCATTATCACAATAACACTCGGGATTTTACTTTAAAAAAAATACCCGAGCTTCCTAAAAATCATTATTTGACTGTAGTCTATTTTCTTTCTGTATTTTGCCATATCTGATCATCTTATGCCGTGGAGATGGTGTTCTCTCACGGTCACCTTAACATTCTTGTGCCGGGAAGGTTGCCACCTTCCTTGGTCACCAGACCTGCCCTCTGGCCATAACCGTCGTCCACTTCCTCCAGTCAGTAAGAAATTCATGCTATGTTTTCTAGATTTTTACTTTGTTAATTTATAAAATTCTTAGTGTTTGAACCATGTAAATGGATAAAAGTTACGATTTTGGTGGTTGATTTGGGGGTATGGAACTGTTTTTATCGACGGCGGAGTGTCAAAGCTCGCTGTCGGAAGTCCGACAGGTTCATTTTCTAAGATAAGTCTTACTAATTTACTTATTTCAAGTTAGTTCTCTAGCCTATGAGTTTTGGTGAAACTTGGAGCATTTGTTGTGTTATTGTGAGTTCTTAGTGAAATATGTCCTACGGTGGTGCCTAGCATGTGTATTCATATATTTCATTTCTAGTGTGAAGGGATGTATATGCATAAAGAAAATGAAAGGGGCTTGAGGTTACCATGTGTGAGGAAAGAACAATGATATTGTGGGGCCTGGGCCTTGTGGGATGGTGGGCCTTGGTCTTGTGGAACTTCACTTCTCTCGGTGTTTACTTTGTGTGTGTGTGTGGTGATATATTTGATGAAAGCGATGGGAGGTGAAAATGAAAGTCAAGGCATATATATACTCCTTGATTTGGCTAGTGGGTTGTGGTAATTTAATGCCCTATATCTTACAAAATCTTACAATATCAACGTGAAGGGGTAACGTCGTGAGAGTATGATATGCTAGCATTAAATGCTATCTGAACATTCTCTAAGTATTTATTGAGATAAATGATTTACCACATTAAGTGTGGTGGCCATTTGTTCTTTTTTGTTTGTCCATATTTGTTGATCATACGGTGATGATCAAGGTAATATTCTATTGGTGCCTCCCTTTCTTCCACCACATTTACTCCTCCACTTGGGGGTAAATCATCCTCAAATATACGGATATGACATGAGATTAAATATAGTGAATATTAGAACTTATTTTAGCATATGGACTTGACATGAATTCGATAATACAATTTATTTTAAAATATGTATTAAATGCTAAGTGTTTCCTTCATGTAGGATAAGATTACAGCATAACCGTTGGTGGCTCTTGACAACCAACTTGGGTTGGAAGCACGGCGTTCAACGAGCCTTCCGAGACTTGCACGTAGGGGTGAGCATTTGGGTTTTAGTTTGGTTATTTGCCCAAACCGAACTGAAACCGAAAAACCGAATTTAGGATAAAATCAAAACCGAACCGAAACCGAAAAAAAAAAATCATAAAACTATAACATAATTAACATCTTCAACCAACTAGAACAAATATTTAGCCAAAAACATTAAAAGAATTGTTCCATGATATCTAATTAATCTACAAATTATAACAATGTATATCCATTCAAGTCTTCATACTTCAAGTATCCATTCCAAGTCTTCAATAACAGTAGCTTTTCTCATAAGCTTTGAATCAACGTTGTATAATCTGAAATACAAAATAGTCTCATAAGTTATTACTCCCTCCGTCTCACAAAAGATGTCACACTTGTGGGACGGCACGAGATTTTAGAAGGTTTTGTTTTGTGTGTTAAATAGAGAGAAAATATAATTTTTATATTCATGTGAGAGAGAACTTTTTTCAAAAAGGGAAATGTGATATCTTTTGTGTGACAAACTAAAAAGGAAAGTGTGACATCTTTTATGGGACGGAGGGAGTAATAATGAAGCGAAGCATAGAATTTATGAACATTAGAGAGGTTAAGAAAATTAGTAAGACATTAACTTAAACATATTTAAAATTGAATTGAGACAAACACAATTATTTGGACAATGATAAAGAGACTACATTAAGTGTTGACATTTTTGAAAAATATGTTTAAAACAATCCTTCATATTTCTCTACTAAAAATAATAAATTGTGTAAAGATGAAGATAAATACTATGTATGTTTGAGTTAAGGATGTTACAATTCTTCTCTCTCTAAGAACTGTAAGAAATATTGGGATAAAATTCTGGAACCATATACACGCGGTACTCTAACTTTTGTAATCAAAGGAAAAAAAAACAACAATAAATGAAATGGAAATTACAATGAAAATTAGTCAAGAAAAACCATCTTTCCGCAAGACAAATTACATCACGGTTAGTGCTCTCGGATTGACATATTTTCCCCAGAGATGAAAACGACTTCCTCCTAACGTATATAACATCTCAAACCTGCTAGGCACCTATAAACTTGATGGGGCTCCAAAATCGAGCAAAACAATGTTCCTAAAATGTGCAATAAAATGTTGAGAGCTTGAGAGAGAATGAAGAATGTTTTGTTAGTGTGTATATTGTATTTCATCCACAATTCTATGCCTTTTATAGGTACAAAATTAGTAAATGAGAGATCATGGAATTAAAACATCATAATTTTAAAATCAAGACAATATAGGTTACAAAATTTGTTAAATGCTCATTATTCTATTTAAATATTTGTAACCACCAATGAGTCATTGTAGTGCTTTAAGAATTAGTCAAATGCTCATTAAAATATCTAAATAAATATTCATGAGTTACTTAAAATATTCAAATTGGTCCATAACTTATAAATATTTCAGAATAAGGACAAAACATATAAATATTTCAAAAAAAGGCCAAAACTCGCCTTTTATATATGTATAGATTATTACTGGCATTTATGAAAATATATGAACATGAGTAATTCTTAATAAAATATTTTTCTATGTTTGGAAATATCAAGAAAATTATACTAGAATTTTAATTTTATATTAATTAATCATTTTCACTTAAATAATTGCAGTGAGAATTGAATTAATTAATCGAAGAAAAACATTTCAATTATTTTTTTATTTTAATTGAAAATTACATAATCTATAATTCGAAGTTTATATAAATATTTTTTTAGTTATTAATTAATATTATTATTATGGTTAATATTATTATTATTATGTGTCATATTTTACTATTTTTTAGTAAATCTTAATTGATAAAGTAGTACTACAAATAATAAATTATTATAATTATAATTATAATTACAATTATTTGAGATTATTTGTATGATAGAGAACAGATGACATTTCAACCAGTATTTATTTCATTTTAGTTTTTCCACATTTCATTTCTTTCTTTCTTTTTCCAAATTTTCTTTTTTTGTTTTATACAGTACTCCATATAAATAACATCTCCTAAAAAGAGGGCTTTAGTTTCAATTTTTCCCATTTCCTCTCTTCCAAAATTTCCAACCAAATCTGCGCATGGCGACAGCGCTAAACGAGAATCTGGAGAATTCTTCTGCTCGCGGAGATGCCGCAGTGGAGCAGAATCACGAAATTCCGGATTCTGAAATGCCGAATCACGGGTAAAAAATTCAATTTCTGCCTCTTTTTGTTAGAGTCCAGTTTACTTCGATGTAGTACTGCAGCTTCCAGTAATCTGCAGCTGCTTATAGCTTTGAACTAATGATAGATAGCTTGGAGATGATTTTTGTATGTATGTGTACGGAGTGGAACAGGTGTGTAATCGATGATTGAGCTGTTTTATCGGTGGCTGGAACAATTTGTTCATCGTAGGCAATGTAATGCTTCTGATTTTTCTTATTTTACGATTTTAACCTATGTATTTGGTGGAAATATCGTAAAATCAAGTGAAGGTTAAATCGGTATGATGTGCAGAAATTGACTGCATTACTTGGTATTGATTGTTGAGCGGTTCATCCATTTCGTGAATTTTAGGTATTCTTAAATGAGAAGTTTCTGAGTTGTTATGTATGCATATGGTGAATTGAAAGGGAAATAGATCTGGTGCTGTAATCATAATGCTGAACTTTCGTGATGTATGTTATGTTGCTGAATGGTTGCAACCTCGTTACTCCTCCTATTGTGTAATCTCCGTGTGGATAGCTTTCTGATGGTATGATGATTGCAGAGGATTGGCACCTGAACCATCATTTTCAGAAGAAGAAGTGAAGGGCGCACTGGAAATAAGTGCATCCACTGGGAAATTTTGGTATGTTCTTGTTTATGAAACTCCCTCGTTAGGAAAACAAATCGTGTTTTGATTAGTACGCTCTCTAGGAGTAGGTAGAGTAAGTGGGAACTATCTTTAAGTTTTATTCTAGCAAGTTCGATACATATTTTCCGTTCTCTCTCTTGTTAAAAATAATGATTTAGCTCAGAGATAAATTTTGATATCACCATGCAGTTTAAAATATGTACAAATCATTCCACTTTGCTCAATTTATATATAGAACTGGTCTTGAATGAGCTTTTGATGGTAGTAATCCCACTCCTACAATTGCAGGCTAGATTGGGAAAAACTAAGGAGTATCTTGTCCTTCCATCTTAAGCAGGTACGTGGAGGTATGCTGGATTTTCAGCATAAGATTTCTTGTTATGATCTACTACTATTTATTTTCTTTTCATACCCTCTGGACAAGAGGAATTGGTGGTGGACTAATATTGTAACAGTTTTCCATTGACATTACATGTTCCATCTGTGAGTTTCTCCTAGTATGTAACTCTTTCAAATTCCATCTTAAAGGTCCTCTCAGAATATCCTGAGTCTAACATGACCGCCGAGCAGCAGACTTCTGCATTAGGGGAGACTTTCCAGGAACTGGTGAAAAGGTTGGATGATGGTATTCCCTGTTTCACACCTCTCCCTCTTTTTAACTGTCTTGGGCATATGTCGTGATATTCAATTTTATTTATTTTCCTTAGAGAGTAAGACAGAGGCTTGATATAGTGAATTATGACTGAAGATTATCTTAAATTAGGCACTAAATAGTTTTATATTAGTTATATGTGTAGTCATATCTTGCATAATCGAATAAAGCATTAACAATTGTCTCTGAATATGTATTGTAGCTCTTCATAGCTTTGATGAAGGCCCTCCATTTACCTTACAGAGGCTTTGTGAGGTAATTGTTTTATCTTTCTGTGCTGACATTTTTCTTGGCGTACTTTGGTGCAAGTGTATTCTCTCAAATGATACTTTTCTATCTGATCTGTTTTGTGGAATATTTCTGTTAGAAGATATATACTTATCTTTATTATTAATTTCTTGTTCTAACTGACAAAACAGATCTTATTATCTGCAAGAAGTATCTATCCTAAGCTGTTGAAGCTCTCTTTGGCTCTAGATAAGGTATTTTACCCTCTCTTTCTGAAATCAAGTTTCATACTCCATTTTATTTTGAATGTCGAATTAATGCTCAAATATCTGTTGGCAAACCGTTCACTTTAATTTTATGTATGATCACTATGGACTTGGGAGGTCCTGTTTTATGTATAATCACTATGGACTAGTAAAGGTTCTGGAGATGATTACGTTTCCATCATCTGATTATTGAACATTCTCTATTTCTGGGAATTACCATATCTACCATGCTGCATGGAAAAAATTCTGATTTTTGTTCCACATATATGTGCAGAATATACTTGTCACATCAACGTTGAAAATCTGTACCGATCCATACCCACCCACAACAGAACAAAATTCAAATGGGGCTCACGAAGGAAATGGAAACGCCCTGCCTCAGAACAACGCAGTCGAAAATGGGGGGCTAGAACCCCCGGTTGAGGACCAAGATGAAGTAATGACCGATGCTCAGGAAGCCGAAGTAGTCATCGGTGATGCTCAGGAAGCCGAAGTAGTTATCAATGACAATACGATGATGGACATGGAAACTGCCGAGGACGTGGCCAAATCACCAGAAGCAAATCCTGCTCCGAAGGTCGACTCTTAACATCTATTGATTTACTGTGCTAGAATGATTGATTTACAACGATTGAAGCATAATTTTGTAACATTTTCAAAACGTACAATTATTCGTACATCAAGCACTAGTACTTTAGCATCGTTTTTGAACGTTTAAAACAGGTGCACAATCCAGAATTTTAAGTTTTGGTACATACTACTAGAAACTTATTGTATTTCAAAGTTCAAAAACAAAAGTAGAATTTATATTTATGTAAATAAATCAAAACTGGGAAAATTTTAATTTGCTGAAATTGAGATGGATGAATATGACCCTCGTCACTAATTTTTGCTCTTTCCGTCACATTATAATTCAGGTACTTTTGGATGGAGAATCAGAGATTTGAGGAATAAATGTTTAGTGAGTTTGAATCATAATAAAATTTTAAGTTGAGGTAAATGTTTGATGAATTAATTGAAGAAAAAATAAAGTAAATAATTGAAGACAGTAAATGAGAGTATAAAATTAAAAAGTTTAAGCATGTAGAATTTTACTGCAAAGGAAAATGACTCGATTGGAATGAATCCAAAAATATTATTACAACTAAATTGTAATAGAGTGAAGCACATCAAACTCGACTACTTCCTTTGTAGTTTCATTCTATAAAAATTTATCACTTTTGAAATAACATGAATTTTAATGTATAATTAAAAATAGAAAGAAAAATAATTGTAATATTATTGGTAAATAATGAGACTAACCTATTAAGGAAAAGAGGTTTCTAAAATAGTTGCTATTTTTATGAGACGGACCAAAATGACAAAAATGACCTATTTATAGGGACAAAAGGAGTTTAAAAAAAAGTTATCAAGAACCTCAATTAACAAGACATTCAAGAGAAAAAGGCATAGAAGAAGAAAGTCTATCACAAGATGAGAAACAAACACTGGTTCTATAAATCAACAAAAAAAAGCAGTAATTTTCTACACAACCCATTAATTTTGTATACATTAGAAGCCTAGTAACGCCAAATGGCGGTTGCAAAGGACAAATTCAAAATCGTCCTGCGTTACAACATATACTTCCTAAATTAGAATTTAATATACTCTAGTTTTCTTCAGTAGCTAAGTGTTGCGGCTCGTAGCCTTAGCAGCTTCACTCCGCACTGAAAAATATTTGGGGGGGAGGTGGATAAAATTGAGCAAAAATATAGATGGAAGCTTTAGAAGTGTACGGGTTTGAAAATGGAGTTAAAAATTCCTCAAAATTGCCTTGGCTGGAAATCTGGCAGTTATGAGTCGACCATTTCATCTTGTATCTCGTTGGGAGCGATAAGTCCGGGTATGGAGAGCATGCGTTCTCGTTCTCTTTCCCTCTGGGCAGCAGCTTCCTCGGCATAAAGATCTTTGTTATCCTGCAACAAATATTTAAAAACAAAAAAAAAAGTCAGTTAGGATCAAGTATCCACCATATATTACCTTCAAATTTCAATAATTATAGTAATTTGATTTGGAAATAAGATTTCATAAATACTCCCTCTGTCATAAAAAATAGACTTTGGGGACGACACGAGTTCTAATGCAAAACTGGTAAAATAGGAAAGAGAAAAAAATAGTTGAAGTAGTGTTAGTGAACAGTGAAACTATTTATTGGGAGGCAGAGGGAGTATAAATCAGAGGAACCCTAATGCTATCATCTAACACATCAATATCGAATTAACAGTGAATCCAGAAAATGTCGTAATTTCCGTATCTAGAATCAGGGGAACCGAAAGAAACAATAAGATGCAAGTCGAAATCAAATCCATTTCAAAGGAACATGAAGGCTGACAAGAAGCGTGAACATTATAAAAAAATGTGTGCGCAAACACGTGTTAACTCAGAGCAACACTTTACCTGAGCTGAAAATTCTTTAGATTGCACAAGAAAGTCTCTTATGTGGTTTTTGAACGAGGGCAAATCTGCTCTAGACTCAAAAAGTCCATTGACAAATTGTGTCACCTGAAAGAGCCAAACAAAGTATTAAAAGATGCCATTTGCATCCAAACAATGCACGAAAAAGGGAGAGAAGAAATGAATGTGCTCAAAAGCTTAATTTTGTATTCCCGAATGTTATTACCTCAGCAGCTATCATGTTAGGGAAGGATGTGCTCAAAAGCTTAATTGTGTATTGCCTAATGAACATCCCATTGTTTGGATAAGGATACGGAACAGTGGCAGCATCCCACAGAGGCTCAGTCAACATACCAGATTCAACCTATGAATGTTAGAAGTCATTAGATTTACCTGTAAGAATGTCTACCGGGGAAAATGGGAAAGAAGAAATGAGTGAGAAGGAAGTTATATTACCAGGCAGAATAGGTTCTGTAACACCAATACATGCAACTTAAAACCGGGCTTATGAAAGGTGTCTGTCAAAACAGCAAATATTTCTTGTTCTATTGTCAGAAAGTAAGTCCTGTAGAACTGGTTACAGAACTCGGATGCCTACCAATCAAGCCCATGTAAATGGTAAGCACTTCGAATATTTAAATTACTAACAACCTCAACAGTGAAAAAGAAGAATAAAAAAAGAGCACCTGAAAGTTTTTTAGCATCTCTAACAGAAGGTTGAGTCCAGTTTCAGCAATATTACGCTCAGTGTGACGGAAAGCCCAAATTATTGAATCCATCACAAGCTTCAGTTGCTGCATATCCCAAAAATGTCAGTGTTTTCCAGAAGTGCATAAATGTGGCATGCATCATTCAATAAAACTCAAACCCTTTTAGCTGAATATGAAAGACTAGTTACAGACTGGATGGGCCATTATGAGAAAAACCCTTTTAGCACCGATTATACATACCTCACTGGACAAACGAATCAAAGCAGGAAAACAATATGTAGCAATTGCCCGAAGAAGTGAAAAGAACTTCAGCCGATGCTCTGGATAGTCTTCAAAATTCTTTGTTATCATCTGCAATACGAATAGAGTCAGCAGCACACTCTTAGCTAAAAGCTGTGAGATAGACGAAAAATCAACAAAAACCATTTAAGAACGCATATAAATCAACCTCTAGAGTGCACTGGAATACAGCTTCAAATATCTTAGGAACTTCTTCAAGCATTGCCCCCTTATACCTAAGAGAGAATAGGAATTAATATAAAGCACAAATAAAATACTGCAATTGAATAACCAAGAAAAATGAAATTACAAAAGAGATCCCAGGGCATACTTATTTATTATGGTGGCAAAAAGAGAGAGAACTTCTGACTCCCTTGCATCAGGCAAGTTCCGGGCATAATCACCAAGCACAGGGTCCATCATTGGGGGCACGAACTGTTTTCCAATATGCTGTTGATCTTCAGCTTTGTCAAGAAATGTCTCAATAAGCTTGAGGGTTTCCCTCTTCACAGAGCTGTTGAAAATATACATGGCATAAATATTGATATTCAGATGATTGAGAATCAGATGGCTCGAAAATCTCCAACATACCGCAAAAGTTTCACAATAGACGTTTTGGAAGCATAAGGCCCTCCTTGAGCAATACTGGTTGAAATAAGCTCACTATACATTCTGTTGCAGGGAAAAAAGGCCTAGTGAGAAAAGGTGCAACTGATAGGTATGTACTCAAAAGAAAATGTAATGTGTTAAAAACACAAAAGCAAACAGACCTGTACACATTGAGCATGTCCAAGAAGATTAGACTGATCTGTGTCAGGAAGTATGTTCCAAGGGAGTTTGCAACACAGGTATTTGTCTGCAGCAACCACAACACGCAGAGTTATAGAACACGAAAAACAAAACGAAAGCAAATTAACACCATAAGATAACTAATAAAATGTGATTTCAAAAGTGCACTAAAACCTTTGAGAAAGGGTATCATCAAATCTTGTTTAAAACTATGTTGTTCTCAACTATCTTTCAAAATGAGACCATAATGGTCAAATCCAATATAAGTTAAAAATACTACTGTAAGAAGCAAAAGCTTGAGGAATGTGAAGAACAAGTTAATGTGAAGAGTGAACATCAAGTTGGAAATAAGCAAAGAAATAACCTGTAATATATTAAGAACTGCTCTTATAACATCTGGGTCTTTCAAGAAATCCACACTCTGGCGCGCTTGACCAATGATTTCAGCCCATTTCTGCAATAGATTATGTGTTAGCTACATCTTATGCCAGACAAGCACTGAATGAAATAGGTACCAATCACTATGAAAGAAGCATCGGGTTGAACAACTCAAACAGGCTTCCGTCCACAAACAACAGTAAACCTTACCTGGTTAGGAAGTTCCATCAACCTCTGTAAATATTCAGTCCTCTTGTCAGGATCAGATTCTGCTTGAATCATATTGCCAACCTAAAGAAAAGTAAGGTAACATCAGTAACAAAATGCACGATAGAGGACAAGGTAGTTAGACTGTCAAAGCTAAAGAGAGTATTGGTGACACAAATTTGACTCACAGATTCATAAAAGGAATGGATCTGATGGGGCTCAAGATCTGCAATGGTTGCCGGAAGAGTAGTTAAAAGTTCTGAAACAAATGGTTCGTTCTCTCCAACCTGTACAGAAGGGTCAGGAAACAGATTTACACGTTAGTAAAGCAATAACCACTAAACCACCTAAGTGTGTTAGAATACATATTCTCAAACAACCTAACCTGTACAAGGACAAATTTACGTTTGCACTTCTGAACAATTTTTAAAAAGGTATCGCATGCCATGTCCTGCAAAATACCAGACAAAAGTTAAGAAAATATTGGACATTCAAGGAAATAAAGAGAGCAAGAAAATGTGCACATAACATAGTGAGACCGTTATTGACACCATACACCACGTGAATACCTAAATCATACTACTACAGATATGCAATGGAGTAATTAACCTGAACTCCTGGGTGAGTTTCGTGCATGAACTCAAACAACTTGTTCACAACAGTTTTCAAAAACTTCCAGTGGGCCCTTAAAAATCGAGGGTATTGCCCCACTACATACCTGCAAACAAGACAATCAGATAGAGTTAAAGATTATACCAAAAGAGCTTACATTCTTTCCCTGTCACTTAAACTTCTAATAAAGAGATAAAAATGATCAAATCAAAACGATTACAACTACAAGATATTTAATAAATTTAAATTCGTGGCATCACATGATATTGCTAGCAATGACAGCTTTGTTGTCCTTCCCCTTGGTGATTTCGCATAGGTTCAATAAATCACGAATTACCATCACCAAAAATCTATTTTCCTGCCCAAAGTCAACAAGGTTGCATAAATATTTGCAGTAGAGAAGGTTAAATGACGTAAATATCAAACAAGTAAATTGACCCAATTTTAGTTCTAATGAAAAAATGAGGTACAATAGATGCATGTTTAACATTGAACAAAAAAATTACCTGCTCCTCTCCCATCGACCCCGAAATAGATCCAATGGCCCAACACAAGGTATTGAGATTGTTCCAGGTCCAGTCCTCTCCATTGAGTTGTTTACTCAGTTTCCTGAGCATCTGACACATACAGGCATAAACTTTGTTAATTGTATTGGACAAGAGAAACTGTTTTAAACAAGATACATGCAAGCAAGAAACTGTTATGGTCTGATTTTATTGCATTCAGGCCATAAAAGATTTCTCTATAATCCTTAAGACAGATGGGATACTGAAGAACCCCTTCAATTATCAAAATAGAAGCCTAGAGAAGTGGAGATAATAAACACCTGTTTTTCAGTATCCTCGTGATCAAGGTTAGCCAAATAGATCAATGTTTCCCTCATTATCTGCATGTTAGTAGTGAATGTCATCAATATGAATCCACAGATATCCCAGATTTACAGAAGTTTTGATCAATATAGAGAACCTTATACTGCACAAGCACATCATTATCTTTCATAGTTTCACGGACTATATTCCCATTTTCATCCTCAACAATGAGGACTTCTTCAGGCTTTGCCATGCGGCATATCATTAGTTGCCTTAACTTCGACATAGGAGCAGCATAAAGTTGTCGTCTCTGCATGAGCTGTGAACCAAGTCCTTCAGCCACACCCGAAAGCATTGGCATCTGCTTGTTCAATACATAGGTTAGGACCACCATATGGAATTAATCAGAGATAGACAAAAATTAGGCAGGGCAAGGAAGAGTCTACAACCTCAAACTTTTCATATCATGATATGTTCAACTAGTTCAGTAAAAGGCAAAATTCAAAGTACAGTAGCAGGAATTAAACTCTAACATCACCTGGAAACCCGTCATGTTTCCAGCAGGACTGTCCAAGTTATGGTGTGCTTCAAACAGCTCTAGAACTAAAGAGTTCCAATAGTCCAAGCAAACCTGCATAATGATAGAATTGGTTTATAGCATATACTATTGGAGGCAGCGTACAAACCATAAGGAATTGAATAAA
The DNA here is from genome assembly GCF_023119035.1 of Salvia hispanica. Taxonomy (NCBI): domain Eukaryota; kingdom Viridiplantae; phylum Streptophyta; class Magnoliopsida; order Lamiales; family Lamiaceae; genus Salvia; species Salvia hispanica. Next base: position 25,645,865 of record NC_062968.1, on the reverse strand, counting down.
CAGACCTTAAAAACTTCAGTATCATCCACGTAAGATATGTTAATAAGATACTCAAGACCAACAAGCAGAAGATTTTTGTTCTCTTGTAAAGATTCAAGGATTCGTATGTGAGCCTGCACCAAGGGAACAAATCAACCATCAATTGTAAAATAAACAATTCAGGAACATGAATATCCCCAGATCTATATATGTGTGTCAGTGTACATGGGGGATATATATATGGGAGGGGGAGCTATTGAAATGACATCTACTGCATAAGTTTAATGAAGTTTCCTAATGCCCCTGACAATCAGACAAAGCAAGTTCTATGCAATCTTAGATCAGATGCACAAGACACAACATTTACATTGATAACATCTGCGTTAGAAAAATGCAAAAGTTAAACCTATAATGACTAAGCTTACTCTACAACTGCAAGACCAAGTTTCCACCAAAAATGGAAACAAGGTCGGGGAATGCTTTTATATTAGATCCTTAATTCACAGATAGACAACTAGGAATACATGCAAACTTTAAATTTATTTTTGTTTCCTCGTTCCATCATGCTAAATTTAAGGTCAGCTTTCCTACTGTTGGAACTTGGATATATCTCCAACCCGCAATATAGCTATCCATTCCAAAATACTCCCTCCGTCCCAGATAGTTTGTCTCATTTTTCCATTTCGGTCTGTCCCGCAGTTTGTCCCATTTCACTTTTTACCATTTTTGGTAGTGGACCCCATATTCCACTAACTCATTCCTACTCACATTTTATTATAAAACTAATATATAAAAGTAGGACCCACATTCCACTAACTTTTTCAACTCACTTTTCATTACATTTCTTAAAACCAGTGCCCGGTCAAAGTGAGATTAACTATCTGGGACGGAGGGAGAAAAAATGAATCACCTTGTAAAATGATGTAAAAAACAACGCCAAGTTTTGAATAAATGCCTGGAAAAATCATATCAGAATGTCAGTGCATCGGCCCAAAAAGAATCAAGAAGAATTATTGTATAGTACAAAAACTGGAAAGTACCTGCTCCTCACTAGTGCCATTTGCATAAGCCTCTAAGAAATTTGTATGAGATGGAAGGATGTTCTGGTAAGCAATAGTGAAATACAAAGAATCAGCAGGCACCCAGGCGTAGACATAGCACAGACATAACTGAAAGAGGCAAAGGCAATATAGAAACTGAGAGATAATATGCAGTACCTGTAATTGAACCATGAATACAGAATACATATTGACATACTGTGCGTTATAAAAATCCCCAAAACTAAGAGCAGCAATCTGTAGAAAACAAAACCATGTAACAGCCAGCCAAAAAATTTAACAAAAGAAAGTATCAATTAGAAAATGATTGCAAAACAGACCTCTGTCAGACATTGTAGAGTAAGATTGCGATAGGCAGGCACAACGAAGAAATTTGGCAGTTTTTCAAGCTGCCAAACAGAAGAATCAAATACTACTTCAGAAACAAGCACATATTCTTACTAAATGTGAGTACAGTATAGCACATTAGCACTGTTCCCTCATCCAACAAGCCACAAGAAGGAATAGAGAAGTACAAACCAGTGGTGATTGAAATATATATCCTAGAGGAATCCAGGAAAGGAAAGCATGCAGTGTAGCCAGGGTAGCCCTGATGAGCTCAGCTCTTAGAGATGCCGACAACACATACAAACATAGTTCGTGAATAAGCTGGAACTCGCTGCAGACAGAAAATTATTCCTTAATTTTGCAAATGAAAAGAGGAATGAAGAATAACAGCTTGAAAATTCATAGAGACAGATAGGTGGAAGTGGAATATACATTAAGAAATGCAAAACCAATTTACCTGTTCAACGATTGTTTCAACTCTTTAATCTTCTGTTGGGTCATCTCACCCCTCGAGAAGTCAAACACCTCTTCACTAAGAAGCTGGCAACAAAATATTTAAGTTAATGACAAGCTGATACAAATTTTATGATTAAAATAAATGTGAAGAAAATTTACTTTCAGAATTGCCATGCAATTCTCACAAATAGTTTCGCTTGTTTTTGCTGCTGCAACAAGGTCAGGGATAAAGCTTTTCCACCGGGCTGGCCACTCATGCTTCAAGATCTGAATATACAGACATAATTGTCAAATTCTATGAGAAATGCAATTCAACGAAAGAGCTCATAAACAAACAGCACTAAGCATATGAATCTTTATAACTTGGTACTCCAATGTAAATATTACCTGGACTAATATAATGTTTAACTTATTAACGTAAAGCCTCTCACGCCGGAAAGATACCTCATCACTAGATAGCTGATAGATATAATAACATGGAAAATGTATTATATCACTATGTATACTTTCCCGAGAACATGAAAAAGACCAAGGAAAACAAGTACAGCAAAATAATTTTTGGGAAGATAAACTTTAAGCACCTTCACAATAACTTCTGAAATATAGTTCTTCATTCCATCGCGCTGTTCAACTGGCAGTGCATTCCATCTGTATTTAATAACACCTTCTAGAACCTGTAAAAAGAAACTCAGCAGTAATCATTTTCATCAGTATCTCCAAACATGCTGTAATAATTGAAAGACCAGAGAAACAACATTTATCATGATCATATCATTTTACAGACCTGTAAAGCAAAAAACTTGGTATTCAAATTCTGTGTACTAGATAGTATGTGAACCACTTGAAGCCACATATCTGGGTTATTTTGCAAATCCCGTAGGATATGGTCTGCAGCTGCCCTCTGCCACAAAAGCAGGAAAAATTTTGAAAGTAAGTTCTTATCCAACGATAGAGAGATAAATATCTAGTGTTCCTGGTGACAATGTAATTGTCATACAACAAGGAATTTATATAGTGAAATTAACAGATAACTAGTGCAACTTTTTTCTATCCAGAGTAATAATACTGTTTCATAATGGCTGGTGACCCTAAGATATCTAGAGAAGAAGCCCCCTGAACAAACGCAAATCAGCACTAACTAGGGTCATAAGAAAGAAGTATGTGCCAAAACGCTAATTATATTTTCCAGCAGTTGAGGGGACAATTGAAAGTAAAGAAACAAACAATAAAGTTTAAAAGTTACAATATACTATCTATTAAATTGACGTGATCCAAGTAAGTTGCCTATAATTGCTTACACGGGCCATTTCCTATAATGAAATGTGAACCAAAAGGCAACAAGTTAACTAATTGCCCCCACAGCTTATCACATACTACTTCAGTAATATCAACAACACCCGAGAAGAAAAGGGGACAGGGACCATTTGCATGCTCTCACAAATACAGTGACAGGTCGCAGTCTTTACAAACTTCAATATTTTTCTAACACCAACACTACCTAGCAAATAAATGAACCAATGTTAACATAAAATGCTAGAAACGTCGCGGGGGACTAAAACGCCGCGCGTAGTATGCAAAGGTATTATTGATCGCTTCCAATAAAGCTCTTAAAATCACATTCTGGAGTACTCTTAAATCACTTCTGGGGTGCCCAGTGTTCCAGGTCGAACTTTCAAAGCCACATAAGAAATTTATTAAAAAAAAAAAAAAAAAGAGCAATCAAAATCACAGGCTTCAGTCGTCCATATTCTACGAACTCTATCTTCCAGCTAATGCCTCACTTAACACAGTGCACTTTAAACGCACTAGATAATGTTTTCCAGACAAGTCGGCATAATGCCACTGTTTCCAATGTCGAATAGCATTGATTAACAACCAATTTCAAGCAACTCAAAACACCACTGGTAGATTAGGGGAAGTTACAAGCCCTTACAACGTTAAATGCATTACAAAAAATACAAATCATCCGGGGTTCAGTACAATGGACTAATTCCATGTAGTGATTTGCATGTCAGGGTTACCAAAATCATTTCAAAACGCCGATTGTTCCTAAAATTCCATCGAATTACCCAATCACACAAAGTCAGCTTAGTTCAATAGCTACACTATCCAAAATGCGCACAAACACTCAACTACATAGACTATCAACGAAATGAAAATTGCTTCAGACCTCCTCCTTGGATCCGGTGCCATAGAAAGCGGCGACAGTGGCGTCCAGCAGTGGAACATCCATCGGCTGACTTAAATCGCGCAGCTTCTCCGCAGCCATGGCGGAGACCAGCAGTTACCTCAATTAAACCCTAACACCCCAAAAAACACTATCCTCGCTTGCACAAAAACCCTAGCGCGCGACTGCGGAGCAAGCCCTAGAATTAGCGCTGAGAGCTCGTGAAGAGAGAGAGAGCACAGCGGCGGTAGAGGTTGGTTGGATATGTAGAGAGAGAGATAGAGTGGTGATTGAGAATGAGAGAGACAGCTTCAATATAAAGCAATAGGGGTTTTAGAGAGAGAGAGACTTTGAATATGTTTTTCTGCCTTCCCTCCCGTTTTATATGCTTAGAGAGACAAGATTATTTCGGATTTAAATAAAAAGGGTAAAAGAGGTTGGGATTCTCTTGAATCATGGGTTGCGTTTCAAATTAAAATTGGGTCGGATCATCCAATACGGCTCCGGGTTTTTTTATTAATTTTAATACTTTATATAGTTTAAATTATTCACTTATTTAATAGTATGATATAAATTAAATATGTACAATTTGCACATAATATTAAATAAGAAAAAATAGTAAGTTTCTGTTGGGGATTTTAATCATGTATTTTTAGAATTTTTAATTATGTACGGAGAATTTTCTTATTTCATTTATGAGTAACTTTTAATTGAAGTTTGTATTTTTTTTAAATTAAATCATATAATATGGCCGTGAAGTAGTATAAAATAATATAGTATGTGATTTTGAAAATATATAAGATCCCGAATAGTAAAACTTGAAGAATTACTATGGAATAAAACTTTCAGATGCTAAGGATCAAATGTAAGTAACTTTAATAAAAATTACTCCCTCCGTCCCCGAATACTTGACACGGTTTGACCTGGCACGGGTTTTAAGAAATGTAATGGAAAGTGTGTTGAAAAAGTTGGTGGGATGTGGGTCCTACTTTTAAAATATTAGTTTTATAATAAATGTGAGTAGGAATGAGTTAGTGGAATATGGGGTCCACTACCAAAAATGGAAAAAGTGAACTGTGTCAAGTATTCGGGGATGGACCGAAATGGCAAACTGTGTCAAGTATTCGGGGACGGAGGGAGTATCATGTCGTGGATGTATCATGTATGGTAAGTACTCCAAAAAGTTACTCCCTCCGTCCCAGATAATTTGGGACACTTTGACTCGGCACGGTTCATAAGAAATCTAATGAAAAGTGAGTTGAAAAAGTTGGTGGAATGTAGGTCCTACTTTTAAAGTATTACTCCCTCCGTCCACGAAAATTTGTCCCATTTTTTTCATTTCCGTTCATCCCCAAAAATTGTCTCATTTCACTTTTACCATTTTTTATAGTGGACATCATATTCCACTAACTCATTCCTACTCATATTTTATTATAAAACTAATATATAAAAGTAGGACCCATAATCCACTAACCTTTTCAACTCACTTTCCATTATATTTCTTAAAACTCGTGTCCGGTCAAATCGGGATGAATTTTCGTGGACGGAGGGAGTAGTTTTATAATAAAATGTGAGTAGGAATGAGTTAGTGGAATATGTGGTCCACTACCAAAAATGGTAAAATTGAAGTGGACAAATTATGTGGGACGAACCGAAATGGAATACTGGGACGAGTTATCCGGGACGGAGGGAGTAGTAAGCAGTACTCCTTAACTATACTCCATATTGAAATGCTTTTTTTCAAACAAAGCATTAATAGTTATCCTAGTTTGATTATCATTTGTTGTGCATTTCTTAATTGTCCAAGTTCGTCAATTATAGTTCGACATGGACTTGCACATCAAAAACTTCTCATCCGACGAGAACTGTTCAAGAAAAACTAGTGTCAATCGGATGCTTAACTCATTGCCCAAGTGCGTAGTTCAACTTTTCTTTAGTCAAATCACGATATTCCTAATCCAATCGAGTAACGTGAAAATTATACTGGGTTATGTTCCTCCTTCGTTAGTGTTGTTCTCCAGTTATTGGGTATAAGTCATTCAACCAAAAAAACTACTCCCTCCGTCCCAGATTTGTAGTAACATTTAGAATTTACCATATTTGTACATAAAATTTTACCTCATTATTCACTAAAATTGCACCCAAATGTCATTATCTATATTAAAATAAATCAAAACAAAAATAAAAATCCAAAAAGTCAAAAAGGGACCCACCTTCAACCAACTCAGTTCATTTATTACACACTCCATCATCTCACTCCGCAATTTCACTCCACCATCTCATTTCATTTATTGCACACTCCACCTCTCACTTCATTTATTACACACTCCACCAATTCCTTAAAACCCGTGCCATAACTAAATGTTAGTACTATAAATGTGGGACGGAGGGAGTATCACTTTAAACTTCAAATTATTATCCCATTAACTAGTGCGACGTGTTGAATTTGCCACAAGAAAACAACATCGGTTGTGTTGTATACGACTTTAAAAACAAGATTAAATAATGTGGCAATTCGACGAGTCACATCAGCTTTTCGAACCCAAAACAGAACAGTGAATATAATTGATTCAAAATTTTTGAAGGTATAATTTGATTGTCTTGGTGGTAGCCCAACGATATACTCCACGTTTACTCTACATGATTAAACGATTAATGTGTATAAACGAGATCGCAGAGAATATGATGTGATCCTCGTCTCGACCCCAAAGCCACGCACGAGAAGAGAGAATAAATTGGCACGAAGTATTAAGTTGGCTGAAAGACGTGGAATTTACGTGCAATAAAGATAGCTATGCATCAAGAAAGGATATTATTCATGGAGGAATACCAAATGCATATATATATTTTATATTGTTTTCCTATTTTATTGGTAATTAGGAACTAACGCATAGTACATGGGGTATTATTTTTGAATTAGTTACTTAATAGTTAGTTGTAGTATATCTAGTAGCGATAATTAGATTTGTGATTAGAGTAGGATTTAATATTTAAATTATGTAGTCTATATTAGTGTTAAGATTTGCGTGAGTTAGGCATTAGCTAGAATTTAGTTAGATAGAATCGGGTTTTTGAGTTTATCTCTTTTGATTTGTTTAGGATTTGATCGTAGGTTTTGATGCCTATAAATAGGCTGGTCTTGTTCTTTAATAGAGAGACGAGTTTTTTTTTATAAATAAAATTGAGTGTGTTTCTTGAGTTTTTTTACTCTTGATTTTTCCTATTCGAATTCTTGTAGCAAAGTGTTCGTTTTCGAATAGTCTATCGATTTATCGATTGAGTTTCCGCCCTCAATCGTGGCATCATTCATTCCATATCCACCTCCATATTTCACGTCGAACTCGTATCCATCCATATTGTGAAGTTGTAGGAATGCCATGTCTACAACGACTTCTTGCAATTTTCATCCATATTCCGAAGCATGTTCGTGTTACAGATGTTACAACTTGCGGGGTGCCATATCGCAGCCCTTTTGCGACCAATATCGCAAGCCATACAGTCGACGAGAGGCTGATTCGTTCAGAGGGGTGTCGCGAGGTCTTGGCGAGCCAGCGAGGCTCACATCAGAATATCTCCTACTCAATGTTCAATTTAAATAAAACAATAAACAGATTTAAAATATTGAAATACTCAATGCTAAATTTAATTCTCATTGCTTTATTATCAAAATCAGTCTTTTTTCATATTTCAGCATCTTAATAAATAGCATTTTCTTTTTCATATTTCAGCATCTTAATAAATTGCATTTCACAAATTCCTTAAAACCCGTGCCATAACTAAATGTTAGTACTACAAATGTGGGACGGAGGGAGTATCACTTTAAACTTTAAATTATTATCCCATTAACTAGTGCGACGTGTTGAATTTGCCACAAGAAAACAACATCGGTTGTGTTGTATACGACTTTAAAAACAAGATTAAATAATGTGGCAATTCGACGAGTCACATCAGCTTTTCGAACCCAAAACAGAACAGTGAATATAATTGATTCAAAATTTTTGAAGGTATAATTTGATTGTCTTGGTGGTAGCCCAACGATATACTCCACGTTTACTCTACATAATTAAACGATTAATGTGTATAAACGAGATCGCAGAGAATATCTCCTACTCAATGTTCAATTTAAATAAAACAATAAACAGATTTAAAATATTGAAACACTCAATGCTAAATTTAATTCTCATTGCTTTATTATCAAAATCAGTCTTTTTTTCATATTTCAGCATCTTAATAAATAGCATTTTCTTTTTCATATTTTAGCATCTTAATAAATTGCATTTTCAGGCAAGCGTGCTACAATTACACAAAAAAGAAGTCTTGGATGAAATCATTACAGGGGTCAAGGACCGAAGGGTCCAAATCAAAATCTCAATAAATTTACGGCATCTTTAATTAGTTTGAATCCAAAATTTTCAAATTTTCTCATTAATCAAACAAGAATGTATTAAAATGCTACTGTTCATATACAGGGCTCACTAGTTTCCTAATTTTGCCAAGAAAAATATCCTTATAAGCTCAACATAGTTATAAAATCAACACAATATCTTATCTTGTCAAATAAAAGGTAACTAACAAATAAAGCATGGATTCTTTGAGAAAACATATACTGTCATTGCACAACAGATTAAATTGTATTGACATCATACACCATAGGCCATAATTTGTAAGGCAAAAGAAAAACTAAAGTAAAAAAAAATAGCTAATACCAAGAACTTAAATCACATAGTATCATGTAGGTTACTCCACCATGGAGTCATTTGATGCTTCTCCAACAGGTTTTTGAGATTTCTTCGTGTTGTTCCCTGCCAAGGAAATCGAACATGAATCAATTTCAGTCTTATGGAGAAATAACAAACAGCCCAAGCATGCTGAACCAATGATGCAAAGATCTGGAGCCGTAGAAAGTTCCACAACCAAAGAGAAAAATATAATCGGAAAATCAATAACCTTTCTTCTTCAATCTTAGTCTGGCAGCCCTCTTCATTGGGAATTTAACGGGAGTCTTTTTAGCATCTTCCGCAGGCTCTGAAGGAGGACGGAAATAAGACAAGTAAAAATTCACATCAAAATACACAAAAATTGGTAGTTTCGTGAATCATGATGAAACACTTGAGACATGTTTGAGAGCCAGAACATAACATGAGTGATAATAATCACAGACCAAAATCATATTTTTATAGCTTGCTTCTTTCAACAATGACACTATCGTTACCATGAATCAAAGATCAACATTCATGTACAACTAATGAGAAATCAGACTATATGAAGTGACAAGACCAAAGGGGAATTCGTATATTTAGATAATTATATCTCAATATACAAAAAAGACCCACAAAGCAACATTTTAAACAGACTCGGCCAACAAGTGGGGGGCATCAAACAAAGAACATGCAACAACATGCTTATATGCTTGCAGTTGCAAATTTAGCTCAGCTGTTACAAATACAAATATTCCTGGTTAAACTTGATGAACGTTAGGGCTTCTCGATAAACCCACATGCTATAAATAAGTCTGACTGTGTTCTACACTTCCACTATCAACTAGGCTATATGAACCGAAAGCAACTAAGAGCATAATATCAAGGCAAACCCATGGAAAGAAACCTCAGGGGCTATGTAACTTACGACCTAGAGGTCTAGAAGAAGACCATACTACTACAATTTTCTTACTTCCATTCAGTAATTAGGAAACAGGCCACTAAGCAACTCATGTCATGGAAAAAGACCATGCCACACCTAGCCTAGCTATAATCCCGATAATCGAACAACTTGCTGTGAGAATCCTATATCAAATTAAAAGAGAAAAAGCTATTCCACGAATATTCTTAGTTCTCTATTTGCATATCAAATTATACAATACTACTATTATCCTAGTTATGAACTCAATTAAAATATTTAGCAGCTAAAAATGAACAGCATACCCTCAGCAGCGGCCATCTCAACATCTTGCATAGTAATTAACCCCTTTTCCACGGCCTCCTTCTGCTCCTGAATTGTTTAATCGACAAAAAAATTTAAAAAATCATAAAAAAAGCTCCTTATACAAAATAAAACGAATCATGAGCCGCGTAAACGAATGAAAACACGCACCCTGCGCCATTTCTTGAGCAGCTTGCGCTGGCGCTTGCCGGAGATGGATTTGGGCTGAATTCTCTGGTGCAGCTTCCCCGACGCCGGGTCTCCGTGAATCCTCCTCTTCTCATTGGCAATGAACGTCCGCCGCTTCTTCTGCACAACGTTGAATTTCGCCATTTCACCGCCGAGAGAAGACAAATTTGTCGCTCTTAAACCCTAGTTTTTAGGGTTCAGAAGTTGGATTGAAAGAGGATTGTGGCAGCCCCAATTTGACGTTTTAAAGGGTTTTCCTCGATTTAATTTGGCTTCCATTTATTTTAATCTTAAATCTTACTAATCATAAAAATTACGATATATGAAAAGCTAAAAACAGAAATTATAAAATACTCTTACTTCTTTTTTTAAAAAACCATTTTATTGTCAAAGCGAAATTCTAGAAATGAAAATACATATCAAAATCAGGAAAAAAAGAGTCCATTGCATCAGCAAAAATCAAAAGAAGAGATTAGGCTACTTAGACAACAAAGTGGATTTAAACTAGAAAAATCATTAAAAGGTCGTTTTGTGATTTAAACGATATTTGATAGCAAAAATTAATGAGCACCGTTCAAGTTTCAAGGTATCGTGCGATTTTCCATTTATCAAAAATGGAAAAAACACAATGTGGATAAAATTTCGAAGACGAATCGAAATTATAAAAGTGAACATCACTTCATGAATGGATGGAATATTTATATGGAACAAAAATTAAGGAGATCCTAAGATCTCCAGTAATTTAAAATGTGTGAATTAATTATCTTCTTGATATAACACTTGTATTAATTTGTTATCGCAGTCTAAGAAGGATCCTAATATGACTAATTACGTGGAAAAGAAGCATGACACAAAGCTCACTATTTAGCATAGAGCCATCCCCAAATGTCTTGTGTACTCATGAAACCCGCTCTTCCTTCGGTTCTGATGCTCCGTCGGCCAATCCTTCTTTGTTGAGCTTTAAAGAGCTCCATTCTTTTTATACTCATTTCGACTCACATTAAAAGTCTATTTTTGCCAATTTTTTATACCCGTATTGGGCCAATATGGATCCTTAATCCGGGATGAGGAAGTATATCTAAACTTTCAGGATTTCTTAAAACGTGTTTTGTCATAATTATGCAAGGGTAATTTACATCAATTTCTGCAATTTATAAACGCATAAAATATGTATACACAAATATATTTATAAACAAAAATCAGAATCAAATTAGGAGTATCTACTGCCTTTTTGTATTGGTCTAAGCCCAATTAAATACGGGCTTCACATTTTTCAGCCCAATTGAAACTGAAGTAAGAATTCACCACCACAAATATCACCATCAGCTGATAAATTCCACTGCAGAAACCTCCATGAATCTAAAATGGAGGCTCTCAAATCCCCATTTCTTCTCCCATCTCCGTCAATTCCACCTCTGAGGACCAGTTTCGGTCTCCGCAAGCAACCGATTCCGCCACCGCGCAGGGTTGTTCGGTGCTGCCTGCATCCGGATCCATGGAGCCTGAGCTCCGGCAACCCTAAAAACATCGGCAAGCCCAAGCCGAGGACCAGAAACCCTAAGAATCCGCTCCCCGACGACAACGCGCGCCGCATCATCAAGGCGAAGGCTCGCTACCTGAGCGTGCTGAGGAGGAACCAGGGCTCGCGCGCGCAGACGCCGAGGTGGATCAGGCGCTCGCCGGAGCAGATGGTGCAGTACATGGAGGACGACAGGAACGGGCACCTCTACGGGAGACACGTGGTGGCGGCGATCAAGCGCGTGCGGAGCACCGCGGAGATGCGCGAGGGGGAGTACGATATGAGGGAGGAGATGTGCTCGTTCGTGGCGAAGCTCAGTTTTAGAGAGATGTGTGTGGTGTTGAAGGAGCAGAGGAGCTGGCGCCAAGTTAGAGATTTCTTTGGTTGGATGAAATTGCAGGTTATCTATCTCTCTCTTCCCGCCAATTTGATGATTTAAAATGTTGTATTTGGAGGCATTGTTGAATAGTTTTTTGATTTTTGATTAAGTGTTTGAGCTGGTTTGGGTTTGTTTTTGTAGGTGAATGCGTGATATTTCTTAACGATATGCTTGAGGAATTGAAACTGTATCAATACAATTTAAATATTTAATCATGATTGAGTTAAATCGAGCATGCGGTTCTTCTTGAGCGATTACAATTGTTAAAAAGCTAGACAACGAGATTGAACCTAGTTAGATTTGTTGCTTTTTTTCAATTTTATTGTTTTTGTTTGTCATAACTTTCATGAGATGGTATTCTAATGGCATGATTGTTTTATATTTTCTTTATTGCCTGCATGGTTTTAGTAATTTATTTTTAGACATTAATTTGGTGTAATGTAGATTTGTGCCATAACAGTTGAGCTATCGGCCAAGCGTTATAGTCTACACAATTGTTCTGAGGTCGTACGGCCAAGGTGGAAAGATCAATCTTGCTGAGGAGACTTTCTTGGAGATGCTTGAAGCAGGGTGTGAACCAGATGAGGTAGCTTGTGGGACCATGTTATGCACGTATGCCAGATGGGGCCGCCACAAGGCTATGCTGTCGTTCTATTCTGCTGTAGAGGAGAGAGGCATAACACCTTCAGTTGCCGTGTTCAATTTCATGCTATCTTCTTTACAAAAGAAATCACAGCATAATGATGTTATATATGTTTGGAGGAAGATGGTCGATAAAAGGGTAACTCCAAATAGTTTTACATATACAGTTGTGATTAGCTCGCTTGTGAAAGAAGGCATGGCTAAAGAAGCTTTGAAGACATTCGGTAGGATGAAAAGTATGGGTTTTGTGCCTGAAGAGTCGACCTACAGCCTTCTTATTAGTTTGAGATCCAAACGTGGTGAGAAAGATGAAGCTCTTCATCTCTATGAAGAAATGAGATCTCGTGGGATAGTACCTAGCAGTTTTACATGTGCTTCGCTCCTTGCGTTGTACTATAGAACTGCTGACTACTCTAAAGCTTGTTCACTTTTCACTGAAATGGAGAGACTTGATGTTACTGCAGACGAGGTGATTTTTGGCTTAATGATTCGGATATATGGTAAATTGGGTCTTTATGATGATGCACAAAAGACCTTTTTAGAAATCAGGAGATCAGGCAAACTCAGTGGTGAGAAAACATATATGACTATGGCACAAGTTCATCTCAGTTTTGGGAATGTTGAGAAAGCTTTAGAGGTGATGGAACTAATGAAAAGTAGTAATATCCCCTACTCTAGATTTGCATATATTGTCTTATTGCAATGCTATGTAGCAAAAGGGGATCTTTCATCTGCAGAAGGTGCGTATCAGGATCTTTCAAAGACCGGACTTCCTGATGCCATGTGTTGTAAAGATATACTCAATTTGTACCTGAGACTTGGTTTGTCTCAAAAGGCAAAGCCATTTGTTGCCCAGATCAGAAAAGATAAAGTTGAGTTTGATGAGGGACTCTTGATGACAGTCATGAAGGTCTACTGCAGGAATGGAATGCATAAAGAAGTTGAACAGCTGATTGAGGAGTTGGGTGAAAGTAAAACATTTGATAGTCCATTCCTCCGGACATTTTCTACGGCATTGGATGGACAATATATCACAGCAACAGAATTTGAAAATTGGTATGCAACCTTGGATCAATCTGGATCAGTGGCAATTGAGTTGGTGCTGACACTTTGTTTGGTAACAGAAAACGAACCGAAGATGAAACAAAAACTTGAGTTTCTACTGAAGTCTAAGATTGGCGAGTCGGTAGCCAACAAATTGATAATCCAGTCCATCAAAGATGGTACGAATTTTCTTTATTAATAGGATTCAACCAGACATATATCTTGATTCTACATTCTATCTGAAGAGCTCATATGAATACCCCTTGTAGGTGACAAGACTGCGGAGTCTCTTTATGAGCTAATGACGAAACTTGGTTGCCAACTAGAGGATACTTCTTTGGCATCTTTAATTAGCATGTATGGGAAACAAAAGAAGCTTGACCAAGTGCAAAAAGTCTTTGCTTCAATGACAGATTCTACTAGAGATGGGAAGCTCATATCTGGTTTAATGATCGATGCCTATATTGCATGTGGCAGAGAAGAGGATGCATACTTATTTTGTAAAGAACAGGCTGCAAGAGGACACAATCTTGGTTCTGTATCTATAAGCATACTTGTGAAAGCTTTGACAAATTGTGGTAAGAGATGATTATACTTTTAATGCTTTTGGATCATTGCTGGGGCTTTTTGGGTTATCGGGGATTGCTTAATGTTGTATCATCTCCTTTATCTTGGCATTCCTGCTAACTCTTCATCCCTAACATTCTGATGTTATGACTAATATTGCATTTAGACTTTTGGCTACCCTACCTTTTACAATCAATGCAGAAGTACTAATATAGTGAGAGCAGTTCTTGTAAACTTATTATGTTTTCTGATGTGTTCGATTGCTTTGTGGTTGAAGTTCAACAACTTATAAGAATGACGACTTGGTTCGAGTGTAAAAGTGGTTTTAGAGTTTTAGTAGTACTATAAGATTACACTTAAAAGATTTGCTGTTTGCAGGTAAATACCACCAGGCAGAGGAAGTTATTCGTCATAGTTTCCGTGAGAATTTAGAGCTTGATACTGTAGCATACAACACTTCCATTCAAGCAATGCTGGAAGCTGGTTAATATTTCCATATTTTATTAATTCCTAATATTTGACATTTATATCTCATGTTTTCTGTAACTAACATAAAAACATTGCAATGTCACAGGAAGACTTCATTTTGCTCTCAGCATATATGAACGCATGCTTTCTCTGCACATTTCACCATCTATTCAGACATATAATACCATGATCAGGTTAAACTTATAACCCTTTGGGGGACTGTACCGGTGGTTTGAATAGTAATGAAGTTTGTTCATGCATCAACATGATTGGCATTCATGATATTGCAGTGTGTATGGACGAAGCCGGAACCTGGATAAAGCATTGGAGATGTTCAACATGGCTCAGGGCTTGGGTGGGGCACTGGATGAGAAGATATGCACTAATATGATTTGCCACTATGGAAAAGCTGGTGTGCCCCTGTCTCTACTAGTGATTTGTGTTTATGTTTAACACAATTTGACTTTTGTTACCAACGCTTAGTGGCTGCTTATTACTGAATTCCCAATTGGCATAAAATTTATTGACAAATAGGTCTGTTTCTGTCTTGCGATTGTATATACGGGAAAGAGAGCTTGAAAACTATCAGGAGACTAGTTCAAAAGTTATATGCATTTACTATGCTTGACTATTATTTTACTTGCTTTGCAGGCAAAGTTCACGAAGCATTAGCCTTATTCCGCAAAATGCAGGAGGAAGGAATAAAACTCGGGAAGGTATGTCCTTGGTGAAAATACCATCTGTGTGGCTCGATTTCTTATATGCGCATATGACCTATTGTTGGTTTCTGATACTTGTTTGGGTGCCGTGAGGTGCAGGTGAGCTACAACGTCATGATCAATGCATGTGCTGCTGCTGGACTATACCAAGAAGCAGAAAACCTTTTGCTAAGTATGCAGAATTCCAGCTGTTCACCGGACTCCCTTACGTACCTCGCCATGATTCGAGCCTATGCTGAGAGTAAAAAATACGCAGAAGCAGAGAAAACCATCATGTTAATGCAGCAAGAAGGAATCTCACCTAAATGTGCCCATTTTAACCTTGTGCTCTCAGCTTATAGCAGAGCAGGATCAATGGTGGAAGCTGATAGGATATACAGGAAAATAGTATCAATCGGATTAAATCCCGACCTCGACTCCAAATCATCAATGCTTAGAGGATACCTCGATTTTGGGCTTGTTGAAGACGGAATCTCATTCTTCAAAAGTGAGTGCTGCTCTGTTGGTCCAGACAGATTTCTTCTGAGTGCAGCAATTCATCTTTTCAGATTAGCGGGCAACGAACCACAGGCAGACGAGCTTTTAAGGACCATGAAAAACTCGGGTGTTCCATTCCTGAACAATCTTGAAGTTGGATCAAAGACGAAAAAACTTGCATAAAATATTGGGAAAGCGCGGTAAGCTGGAAATCTAACTCAAAATAGTCACAGTGGGAACGAAAGAAGGAAACGCGGTAAGCTGGAAATCTCTGAGGGTAGCCCAGAAACATATAAGATAGATTATCCTAGAGTTATTCAATAGTTGAAGATCTTTGTATATTCTTACACTGGGCTGACACAATGATGGATGATGCCCTTCTTTTTCTCTTTGTATATTAGGCTGGAGTTCTATCCAAATTTTCTTGGCCCTATCTAAACAAAATAGAGATTCAGTTATGTTCAAATAGTGTTATCATTTTCAAAATCAATACACTCATACCTACATATTACTCCATATATGTGTAATCTTCTAAATTCCTGTAAATTATTGAACTGTTGATTTGTCAGATTTTGCAGCCATACAATTGATTTATTTTTATTCTAACCAATCAAGATTTTGGTTTTGATGTAGCTTGATATTTTACTTATGTGACATTATCGGATGACAACTATAACATACTACATTTTAAGCAGCTGAACAATGTTGTAGTGTATTAAATTAAATAATTTCATTTGTTAAAATAAGGTCTATATAAAAGAAAGAAAGGGAGAAGAGGAGAAACAATAGTGACACATAAACAAGCCATCGATTTGGTAATTCACTGCCGAATATTTAAGCTCTTATGCAACGAAAGTTTAGAAATTTACGGACAAATATCCCTCAACATATCAATGAACCTTTTCTCTTGCTAGATTTAATCATGGGAGTATTTATCAACAATAAATCTTTCAGAACTCTAGTCAGAATGAACAGTATATGCCATTATTATTTGCTAATGCAAGAAACTGCACCCTTAAATGAAAATTAATCAAATGCTTCCCAGAAATAAAAAAATTCTGGGCAACTTAAACAAGGGCAAATTGGCCATCATATACAAAAACAACTAAGGCTCAGTAAAACAGAGGCTTCATTTGGCAGCATCTTGCCCTTCAGCAAGTTTCTTCCTCTGTTGATGCTCTGCAACTTTATAGTCGACAACTTCGCGGAAAAGAGTGGCGTCCAGCACGCAGTCCTCACTGCCATAGACCGCTGCTTGAACGCTAGCCATGAGCTTCGCGATTTCTCTTCCGGAGAATCCCTCAGTCTTTGCAGCAGCTTCCTTGATGAGATCATCAGTCACACCCTTGATCTCGATTTTCTTCTGCTGTTTCTTGAAGAACTGTGAGAACAAGCCAGGTTCTCTCTCCCCGGCTTCTGCTATGTACTTGCGCAGATAGAGTTTGAGGAGTTTGAAACGCTCCTCTTCACCGGGCAAGGGGAATTCAAGGACCTCATCGATACGATCTGCCACAGCGGAGTCGAGATCACCTGGTCGGTTGGTTGCAAGAGCAAGGACTATATCCTTGGATTGGTCGCCAGTGCGAAATAACAGTGCGTTGAGTGCACTCCTTTGAGCTTCACTCATGTATGTTTTGTTCCGCCTGTTGCAGTGAATTGCATTACTTGCTAGTAATAAAAGACGACATCAATAGCAAGACCGTGGAGGATGCCAACATGCATGTTTATGACGGCTAAACTCTAAAGGAATGCACTTCAGACATTGATTGCTCTTATAGGAAAGTGGAATATCTTACTCGCACAAGAACGCGTCTGCTTCATCGATGAAAAGCAGTAATCCCCTGTTAGACTTCTTAGCCCAGTCAAACAATTGATGTATCTTTGTAACAGCCTGAGAACCCAGTGGAGCAACATCACCTCCAGTCATCAAGGCATAGTCAAGGCCCTAATATAAAACCAGATTATTTCAGAATTACGAGCAGCCACATAAAAACACCATGATGACAAGCTCTTGTAACAACAGGGTCAGGTAAATTAGATGCTAGTGAACTATGAAGAGATATTTATGAACAAGAAAAATAGGAACCCGAAGCATTCCTGAGATTGCCTATCAGATTCACTCAATATTTATGAGCAGTACTTGATTTAGGCAGAAAAAAAGGAAGTTACCCAACTAAGAAACAGTAGTTTCACATTTTATGAGGAGAGATTATGACATCTTACAGATTTACGGGCAAGCTCCCTAGCAGCCATCGTTTTTCCAGTTCCTGGTGGCCCATAAAAGAGCATGTTCCTGAATGGTGCCTGATGAGCTTTAGTATTAGCTGTTGCAGTTGCCAAGTGTTGAATCCGCCTCTGAAGAGAAGGATTCAAGATAACATCGCCAAACCCATTCCCGTTTTGAGAACTTCTATTAGCGCCACTGGTGATGCTTCTCAGGCCACGGGAAAATAGGCCAGACCATGGATATTTCCCTCGCGAAGATTCTCTTATTAGAGACGGTTGTCCCAAAATTCGGTCCACATAACTCCAAATTACCCTGGCACCTTCTCTGAAATGCAAGAAATTCATTCCATTAAGCTAATAGAATATATTGATAATACAGATATGACTATTACATTAATACAGGATTCAGAATAGACACAATTTAGTAAAGAGGAGATAAATGAACTATAGCCCTTATACAGTAGAGGCTTGTTTGCTAGGTAATACTCCATTGGATAAGGCTTACAATATTCAATATTTTATTTATTTGTATGGTTGGATGTAAAGATCTTCATTGTCTTGCAATTTCTGAAATGCCATTTTGTATCAAGACTCATGATGAGGGCAAGAAGAGTGTTTATCTTATTATGTTCCAACTAATATTATGATGAATAGTCTAGTCTAGAAGTAAATTAATACTAACATGTTAGAGGAACATCTTATCTTCCTTAGCTTAAGAATTTAAACTTCCCATTCCAAGTTCAATTCTTGTAAAAATCATTAATTGATGTTTCCTGGCAATAATATTACTTTATCGACATTCCACCGCTAGGATGGAAAAATAATGTCTAAACTCTAACATTAAAATGGCACCACAGAACAAATTCTGCAAACAAATGGCAGGGTAAAAATCTGATCTCTCAATATTTTCCACTACTGTTAAATAACAAAGGGAAAGGTGTTGCACACTGTCAACCATCAAAATACCTCGTTGTGTATACTCCTGCGGCAAGAGCTGTTACACCTCCAACAGCTACAACAAGCTTGTTTTGATCCGTCAAAATTGCATGCAGACCCCCTGTTTTACATGAACAGTCACTAAGGTTAAGATGAGAAACGAACTTGGTTAAATGATTAGGTCAACCTAAATACATTAACAAGCTGACTTGGGGCCAGATTCAGGCTACAAAATGTCAATGCATCCTATATGACATCACATCCACTTTGTGCATCACGTAACAGCAATATTAGAGATACTTTTTCCGTAAGAAAAAGTTAAGGAAGAAGAAAAAACCTCCAACGTGTTCAAAAGTTGTATTAATCGCAGAAACCCATTTCTCTCTCTCTGCATTTGCACGCTCAACCAGCATCCTTTTATTAACTTCCTCGGCAAGCTTGGCTTCATGGGCTCTACCCTCTGCCTCTGCCATAGCCCGCACCCTGATAGTTTCACGTTCAATCTCTGCCTTCTCTCTTTCAGTTTGGCGACGCTGTGCTTGAATTTGCTCTTCAGTTGCTCGTCTGGCAGCCTCCTGCCTCATAGCTGATTCTTCTTGCATTTTCACAAGCTCTTGATTTCTTGCTCTGTGTTGTTCATTCTCTGCCTAAAACACTCGAGCTTTTATTTCCTATGACTACTGGAATACTTTTGCACCTCACATGCATAAATAAAATCATTTACCTGCATTCTTTTCCTTGCCAATTCATCTTCATATCGAGCCATCTGTGATTTTATTTGTGCTTGTGTCTGAGCTAGCTTTTTCTGTTCATCATACACCACTTTTTGTTTCTCCTGCCAAATTAGATGATTCTTTGTCATTTTTGGATATGAAAGTTGGACTCTTTTATATGCAACAAAATGCTAGTGTGAGTATCTAAACAAACAATCAAATCTGGGTTGTGCAGATTTACTAAGGATTCAGTCAAATAATCTACTCTATTAGTTGGGTAAAGAATATTCCATACAAAATGGAAAACTTAACTTTAAATTCATAGGTCTTTCTGTAAATGCTACGATCATAGGATGAGGTATGGCACTTGGTATCGATAAAGCAAATAAGATCGATGAACCATGATGAATTACATGTTAAACTGCTACACAAATTTACATAGAAAGCTGCTACACTATCAACTTCTCCCACAACATAAGAACTTCAGCTCGTTTGAATAAGCCAGGCACCAAACTCTCCTGACAATTGATCTGTCCTATCTAATCATGACTATGATTACAGTAACAATGGCATGTCCTAGTTCATAGCACCAGGGACTATAATAAGTCATAAGTGTCTGAGCAATATTTTCTTTCTAAATCATAGACTACAGCTCAAGAAAATGGAAACAGAACAAATGATCCGAGACCCAACGAAGCTTACAGTTTCAGCTTGAGCTTGTAACGCCTTGAATTCCGCTGCTTTTGCATTTAACTCTTGCTGCCTCGTTTCTTCTTGCTTTTTCATCACTTCAAATACCTATACCAATACAATTGCTCCCATATCAAAATTTTGAGATCCAGAAACCAAATACAACCATTAAGCACAAAGAACTTTCCCTGCATACATGTGGCTGCAATAGCAGTAGCAATTACATGATTTCCCATCATGCCTACTGAGAAAACACATCAAAACATAAAGCCGTGTTCGATTTTCTTATGATTACTATAGTAACTATATTCCCAAATAAAACTACACAAAACCTACTATTCAACCAAAAGTAACACAAAAAACACATCCTCAACAAATTATCTTCAACATTTTGACACAAAACACACAGGTAACCGATAAATCGAAATGCGAACTCGTAAAAGTTAAAAAACCTTTTTAGCATGCGAAGAGCTAGTAATCTCTTTCAACGCTTTCGCGCCCCTCTCCAATGCCTCAGGATCGAAGCCAGAAGATGTCGTCCTAGGATTATCATTCCGAGGACGCCGCTCAGCCGGCTGGTCTGGCGGCTTAGTCGGCTCCGCAGCCGGATCCGGAGCCGACGGGGAGCTGGAGAATGGAGAGAACTTGAATGAGCCATCTGCGTAGGAGTGCTCTGCGCCAAATGCAGCATGAACTATAGCTGCAAGCACCCCTGATGCCCAATTTGTAGCCATTTTCGCCCAAAAAATCGGCCGATTAGCTCAGAGGATTACACAAGACGATGATTTGGGGAATTTTAGGCTCCAGATTGCAAGAGATTTGGGAAATTAAGTTTTACATGACATTGACTTGGGGAAGAAGAGACGAGGGTTTATGTAGGGTTTCTAATTTTGGGGGAAATTGCAGTTTTGGATTTTATTTTTTTTAGTTTATTAGTAGTATGATTATTAATACATAAATTTTACATATTTGGGATAAAATCAATGCACGTATATATGTTTATGATAAATATTATCACTTCTAAAATTAAAGTATTTGCATTTTCAAAAAATATTCAATATTTTCAATGTGAAAAAAATTATACTACTATCATAAATATGTATTGTTATTGAAAGAATAAAGTAATATTTTGGTCCTAAATACATGAACGAAATACGAAATTGGTCCTGAACATTCAATTTTTAAAATCGAGTCCTAAACAAGTGAAGTCGTCATCGTCATCGGATTGGTCTTTTTTTAAGGTTATGTCAAAAACTAACGATTAACGGGCGATTAGTGAAATTTTGACTAAATTATATTAATTCATGATTAATTAAAATAAAATTAAATTAAACTAAAAAAAAATTCACTTTTATTTATCTTCTTCTCTCCCATCCCATCTCTCTCTCATCTCCTTTTTTTTCTATTTTATTTTATTTTAATTAATCATAGATTAATATTCTAATTTAGTCAAAATTCCACTAATCAGCCGTTGACCGTTAATTTCTGACGAAATCGTAAAAAAAGGATCGATACGACGACGATTTCATTTCATTTGTTTATGACTCGATTTTCAAAAGGTTAATACTTTTGACTAACTTCGTATTTTGACCATATGTTTAGGACAAAAATATTACTTTAAATGTTGAATATTAGAGAAAAGAAAATTGAAGTATTATTATTGAGGTTAGGAAGAGAGACAGAGTGTATTGGCTATTCGAACGTGTACTGTTATTGACAATGACGAATATCGACATTAGAAAGAGTAACAAAGTATATTGTCTATAAAAAAAAAGGTGTAAAGTGCGAGTCATAATTGAATATATTTGCTGAAAGGAAGCATTATTATAGTAGTAAACATATTTAATTTCACTATAGAACTAGAACATTTAATAAAATTGATACGCGTTTGAAACAATAATTGTATCACATTGTTTATTAACAGCAAAATTGTTTTTTTTATTAGTACTACAAAATAATCAATTTTCGTTGTGATTATCACATTTTAATGCTAAAATAAAGACTCCAACATAAAAAATCTCAAAATTATGATCGTGCCATTTATTTGGTTAGGCATGCCCAGCAAATAAAATTTTCATCGAACATAATATAAATAGAAGCTCGGATTCAAGTGGCGTTGGTTCGAAGGCACGGCTAAGCTAGTGATTCATGTTGGAATAATTGAGTGAACAATTATATAAAGTTCTCTATGATGATTAACCGAGAACGACGGAGAAGTAGCAGAAACTGTAGAGCGGAAGCGTACCTTGATACATAACGAATTGAAAGGCGGAATTGCTTTGCAGTGGCTATGGATCTTCCAAACGATCGTAGACGTCCTTCACAATAGTCTGCCGAGAGAATACAGAGATATCGAATGTTCTTCTGACGTCTGGGGACCATAACCCTAGCTTATATTATATTAAATATAAACCCCTTTATTTTCTATTCGGTCCCTCATCAAATAGAAAATCCAATATGGTATCTACACTTATTTTCATAACAAATAAATACACTTTAAGCCCAAACTTAATCTTTATTGAATCACTTTAATTGGGCAACTGAAAGATAGCCATACACATTAAATTAGTCATGTGGAAGCCCAAATTTCTAACAATCTCCCACTTGGGCAACACATGACACCAAATAAATGTGTACAAACCGAATGAGCGCTCAAAAGTGCTATCACATAGTGTATTTCCGAACAATCTTATTATCAACCATATCGACATAGGACTAAAGGGGCAGTCACCATATTTTTTCATAATTAAACCCATCAGTAATCACATATGCAAACATAATCAACAACAGATCAATTATGGAGTGTAGCATGAAAATTTCATGCAAGGTGATCATACATGCCTATTTCCAACTGGTCCTCCCAAAGTGAGATCAAACAAAAAATAATGGACAAAACATAATACTTTATTTCTGCAGAAAATAACATGAGTTTTATAACTACATGTTCAAAACACAATATAGAGTAATAACCAAAACTACTCCCACTGAACGGAAGTATCCTTAAACAACATAACACTCATTTGGGCTACATGCCCATGAAAGACCTTGGGTGATAGTCCTTTAATGATTGGATTTGTAATCATCAAATCCATCCCTTATGCTCTATATGTATTTGTCCATTCCGAACCCTTTATTTAACAACCAGGAAGCTTCTGTTGTTTTAGAATATAATACTGCAGAGTTATTGTCACAACATAACTTAAGTGGTCTTTCAATACCTTACAATATGCAGCCTAGTGACAAAATTTCACAGTCATATTCATTAACTAGATGCCCAAAACAAGTTACAAATTCTGTTGTCATGGCAGAAGTAGCTACAAGTGTTTGCTCAACACTTCTCCACGAAATGGCTTGAAACGGTACTAGAGTAGACGTGCGAAGCTATATGTATCACTCGATCTAACAGGTCCAGCGGATTCGACTAGACTTCTAAGGCTAGAAGATCATGAAACTATCAGAAAGGGGTCGTTGGGTGCACTCTGTCCTTTCAAAAACCTCAACCCACTATACTACAACTAGCACAGGGAAGTAAAGGATCGATCCCACGAGGAAGCAGGTGTTACGGAACTGTATTTGAGGATGTTTTGGGAAAGGGTTGGCTGCTGCCACGCAATTTTTGTGGGTCGAGAACTTAAAACTACTGGGTCTGAGAGATAAGCGAAATTTTAATCTACCTATCGGGTCTAATAGATCAGGAGAACTTTACTCTACCTACTGGACCTAAGAAACAAAAGCGTACGGAACATACATGACTCAGAGAAAATGAGATATTTTTAAGTTCTAAGACAACTGGGGTAAACTTAACTAGACAGACTTTCCTAATTTGGGCAAACAAGCATAAAGCGAAAAGCAAGACAAGTTTCCTTAAACTACCAGGGTCTGGAAAAGCATGCAGAAAGGTAAAAGAGACAAATTAGATCGTACTGACAGGTCTAGCAGATATGCAGAAAAAGTAAAGTACATGCAGAAAAGTACTGACATAAAGCAGATCTGGTTCTAACTACCAACAACTTCATCTTCTTCAGGAATCAAACGAGAATAGCAAAGAAAACAGAGTTTAAAACACCATGAAAACAGAGCAAACTTTAGATCTAGACTAAAAACGAGAATTAAAGCCTAAACTAACAGATCTACGCTACTGGACCTAAAGGATGCAGAAACAGAAAGTAAATAGCCATACTCATGCATACGTAAACATCAAGCACCAAATGTGCGAAACTTCAACTCCAAAATACCACGATTCAACAAATCCAAATATCTCCATATGCAAATCCCAAACCTCCAACGACAAATCAACAGATCTCAGCTCCAAACATTCAACAATAGACAAAGAACAAAGGATAAAAGCAAGAGATAAACATAAACTCAGAGATATCCAACCAAAAGCAAACATAAACTTCCATAACAACTGTAAATAAGTCTGAATCCAGCAGATCAAAGCAAGAAACTAGAGTTGCGAAGCTTAGAAATCAACAAGGTACTAAACGAAAGCAAATAAAATTGTTTCTTCGCCTCCACAAGGCGGTGTTACACAGCAGCAAAATAACAATGACGACGATGAGAACCACGGTGGCCAGAATCCTCCATGTCCAAGTGCGCAGCAGTCGAAGATGAAAATTTTGAAGTAGAGAGCTAGAACTAGAGCTAGGAGAGCTTAGAAGTGGCTGTTCACGGATGTCTTGTTCTTCAAGGTCGAGCTCTTTATATATGTGAGGCTCTGATCCCTAGGGTATCCCTCTGGTGATTTTACGCCCTTGCCCTTTAGTAAGACTCTTTTAAAATAATCTGCTCTCGCTCCATTCTGCTCCTGTCGCCAACTTTTGATTCTCCCAGGTCCGAACGACGACTTCTGATTTTTGCTTCAATTTCATCTCTTTTGCATCTGCCAGGTCCGGTAACAACAACTCCTGGGTCCGGCAGATTTACTTCGCACCTGAACTCAATAACGCACATTAGCGCCCCAAATGCACAGAATTTTTACCCTAAACCGATGCATGAAACGAGCCTTATCAAACTGCTCACACTTAAACCATACTTGCCCTCAAGTATGAAGACAAGAAAAAGGAATAAGGCACGTTTCAATGCATGGTTTCCCCTTAACCGACTCTACTAAAACCAACGAAGAAAAAGACTCAAACTACTAGACCTAGACGCTAAGGACTTAGACAAAGAAAGAAGATAAAAACACATATTAACACATAAACACATAAATGCATAAACTGGTTTATTTTCTAGCAGCCATCCCCACAAGATTAAGGTCAATTCAAGAACCTACAGTCTCCGAATCTTCCCCTTCCCTTCTTCTATCTAATCGGCTTGTCAGTTTGTCAAGATAGCCCCTAACTTCACTAACTGTTGGATTCGCTCGATCACTCATTCCTCACCAGGGATGTTAGGATCGTTCGCTCTTTATATGCCATACCACTGATGCCTCGGGTCAGATAGTTCCCCTGTCTTAGTTCTTTTTATAATTTTCTCCTTCCCTCCTGGACTTCGTCCAGCTTATACCTCCCTGGACTTCGTCCATCTTATAACTCCATTTTTTTTTATTTATTTTTTTTTTAATCTGGACCTTGTTCCAGTTTATTCCTCCCTTTTTAGACCCTGGACTTCGTCCAGCTTATACCTCCAGTACCCTTCCCCTAGGCCCGAGAGGTTACTTCTATCACCAAAAATTTTCTCCTTCTAAGTTCTTTCCCTAAGCATCAAGTGGCAGCCCTCTCATTTTGTGTTAGTATGAAGTGTTTAAGGCTTATAACTCACTTTTGTGGAGGGCTTCACAGCTAGATTAGTCGAGGCATATTCTTTCGTCCTTACTTCATCCAAACCGACTTTGATTTATTAAGGAAAAAGGCGTCAAAGTTGACAAGGGGCTTTGCTTTCTATTCACCAGTTATGCATAAACACATAATTTCCTACTAACTGACTACTACTAACTCCTAGGTCAGTTATGCATAAACACATAATTTCCTACTAACTGACTACTACTAACTCCTAGACCTAGTAAACAGACACATATAATTGACACTAACTTGCACTAACTCCCTCCCCCCTCCCACTTCACCATGCTTGTCCCCAAGCATTTTTTGTGAAGTGGAAAACAGGGCTAAGTTAGTGCGACACCTAACAGACTCACAAAACACATATTATAAAAACAAACAAGCTTTTCACACTTAGACCGAGCATCGGGCTAAGTGGAAGAAGGTACACAAATTAACAGACACCAAAGCATGCTATATAAAAACAAACTTCTCACACTTAGACCGAGCATCGGGCTAAGTGGGAGAAGATAGCTAACACATTTATACATAAAGATAACACAAGTATTCACAGACACATAAAAAACGGCATGCTTTGTAAAAAAAAAACGAACTAAAACATAAAAAGACATAATAAAACTGAAATTTAAAATTACTTGGTTGTGGGGGGAGTCAATTCTGCCTCTGGTCTCCTGGTCCCCTTGGGCATCGTCTTTGCTTTCTTCTGGCTGGGCTTGGGTTCATCATCCTTCTTGGCCTTCCCCGTTCCCCTGGCCTGGGGGTATCCTTCTTCATCGCTACGCCGGGGTGGTGGTCACGCTGTCCTTTCTCTTCTTCTCTCGTGGCATTCCTGTGCCGGGGGCCGGCTTTTCTCGGGTAGCTCCCCGGGGTCAACCGCCTAGATTCTCAGGGGCAACTCGGGAGGCATGCGCCGCTGGGCCTGTGAGGATCTTTTGTTCAACCACGCGGACCATCTTCATCATTGTCTCCACGGCTCCGGGCCATCTTGTCACCTTAGCGCGTCATCATCTCCCTCCTCGAGCCACCGCCTCTTGGTGCAGCTTCAGCAAGATCTCCCCGTTGCTGCACCGTATTTGCTCCCAGCTTCAACATTGTTTCTTCCATCCTTGTTTGCCACCCTTCACTTGTCGCTTTCTCATCACCTTCTTCATCTACCTTCTCTCGTTTTTATCTTCACTATGTCACCCTTTCCCTACTTCGTAAAATCTCAACACGCCGTCCTTCATTATCGTCAATCCCTTGTTGAAGAAGAACGGGAGATCGAAGTATCCTGGGTCGCTACACATTGGCAAGGTTGATGACCGAGTTGGCTATCTTCATTGACACATTTCTCTGGAGGTATGCTCCCAGCAAGTTGCACGTGTAGAGATGGCGGTCGGAGTGAGTTCTGACTCTCTGGCATGCATAAGCAGTCCAGTACCCGAGGTGGACTTTCACGTTGTTCAGCATGCACCACATGAAATACAGCTCTGGAGTAGTGAGGGTTGCACCCACTTGCCCCAAGAGATTGTACCCGATATATACTTGTGCCAATCGGAGTACAGGGTCAGTGATGTTTATCCCCTTCGATGTGCTTGTCTTGAACTTGGCCACCTTCTTGTGGGCAACCATCCTCCAGGCCTCCTCAGCATCGAAGCCAGCTGTATACTTGGGTGCGCCGATCTCTCTCTCATTCCACGCTCCTTCTTCCTCCTCCTCGGGTGTCAGTAGTCCCAGTCTCAACGACCACTCCCTTATACTCATCTCCATCTCCTCGTTGAATATCCCGAAGGAGATTGTGTCCGCATCGAGATCCGTAGATTGCTTGAACTTGAATGATG